>NC_135494.1:16158367-16310208 GCF_052094955.1 Ictidomys tridecemlineatus
CATAGAATCATCTTATAAAAGCAGAGAAACTCATGCCCATTGCAAAGAACAGGGGTTTACCACCCAGCCCCCAGAATAGAGATGGAAGGAGGAGCCACATAACAGGGGCTTGATATATCATAGTTATTATGTGACTGTTTTCCGGACTTAATATTCTCCTCCATAAGATGGATCAGTGCTAAGAGCAAATTGCAAAACACTTTTTTTTCGGTTACCACTCAGCCAGTTCTGGGGCCTGGCTGGGTGCCTTCCTCTGGCAGCTGTGCCAGGTATGTGCTAACACCACTCTTGCCTTCACACACAATGCTCCTCCCTTCCCCTTCCTGAGAAAGAGATTTTAATCTTCTCTGGAGCTTTCTGGAAAGCATACCTTAATCTAGATTTTCTAGATTAAATCTAAAATTTAGATTTTAGAAAAATGGCGGCAATTTTGGTCACCAGGGCACATTATCAAATCTCAGGTTTCTGGCTTCTGCCGTCTTGATTGACATTCGGCGTCAACTCCAGGGGTCAGGGGAGGCCTGGGTTTGGAGGCTTCCCCTTCATTGTGGTTTCTAAGCGTCTTCTTGTCTTTCTGTCTCCAGAAGAGGCTCTCCCGCTGGCCCTGGCCCTGTTTGCCTTCCTTGGCTTCATGCTGATCCTCGTGATTGTGCCGTTCTCCATCTGGAAAATGGGTCAGCTGCTCCAGTACTCCTGCTGCCCCATGGTGGTCCTCCCAGACACCTTGGTAAATAAGCTTCCTTTTTCCTTGCAGCATGACGCTGATCAGAGGGCTGTACCTTAGGCCTTAGGTGGGCATGGCATGCTTTTTGTGGGTTTTTTGGTTTTTAGAGAAGAGCACCTGTCTCAGTCTGTATTGCTAGAATAGAATATCACAGATTGGGTAATTCATAAACAATAGAAGTTCATTTGGTTCTGAGGAAAATATGACCTTTGACCTTTGGGTTTGACTTATTTTGCTTAACATAATATTCTTAAGTTCCATTCTTTATGACTGGCTGAAACTCCATTGTGTATATATACCACATTTTCTTTATCCATTCATCCATCGATGGACACCTAGGCTGGTTCCACAGTTTGGCTATTGTGAATTGTGCTGCTATAAACATGGGTGTGCATGGATCACTATAGTATAACAACTAATTCTTCAGGATAAATACTGAGGAGTGGTATAGCTGGGTCATATGGTGGTTTCATTCTTAGTCTTTTGAGGAATCTCCATGCTGATTTCCGTAGTGGCTGTAGTAATATACAATCCTACTAACAGTATAGAAGTGTTCCTTTCTCTCCATGTCCTCTTCAGCATTTATTATTGTTTGTGTGCTTGATGTTGCCATTCTAACTGGAGTGAGATGAAATCTCATTTTAGTTTTGGTTTGCATTTCTCCAATTGCTAATTATGTTGAACATTTTTTAATGTATTTGTTGGCCATTTGTATTTCTTCTTTTGAGACATCTGTTTAATTCATTTGCTCATTAATAAATTGAGGGGTTTTTTTGGGGGGGGATACCAGGAATTGAACTCAGGGACACTCAACCACTGAGCCACATCCCCAGCCCTGTTTTGCATTTTATTTAGAGACAGGGTCTCACTGAGTTGCTTCGCACCATGCTTTTGCTGAGCTGGCTTTAAACTTGGGATCCTTCTGCCTCAGCATTCCCAGCTGCTGGGATTACAGGCGTGCACCACAGAGCCTGGCTGAGTTTTTTTTGATGCTGAATTTTTTGAGTTCTTTATATATTCTGGCTATTAATTCTCTGTCAGAAGAAGCAGCACAGTTTTTCTCCTATTCTGTAGGTTCTTTTTCCCATTCTCAAGTCCTTTTACGATCTACATCAATCCATTGGTGAAAGTAGAGCCCTCAGCTAATCATCGCTCAAAGGTCCCACCTTAAGGCTGTTGCCTTGGGAATTCAGTTTGCAATACATGCTTTTGGGAGAACATATTCAAACCACAGCAATTTCTAATCAGAGGGTCTAGGAGAGATCTCCTTTCTCCAGGGTATAGGCACCTCCCTGAGACCACCTCTGCTTTCTCCCAGGACCTGGCATGAACACAACCTGGTGTTTGCCCAGCCCAGGATGCTTGCCATTTCAGGAGTCATACACAGTTTTTCTCTTCTGAACTGTCCTGCTGAACCTTCTTGGTCCCTTTCTACAGTTCCAACAGTGGCTACATTCAATAACATACTCCAACACAATATATTCAACTGATCCGCCAAGGGCATCAGGGTAAAGAGCATGTGTGGGAACATGGGAAGTCTGGACTATGCTTTGTCTTTGGTGGGGATGGCGTGGGGACATGGGGGGCAATTTGGACTTCATAGTGACTCCCAAAGACTAGGGGCCCTGCCGGTGTTCCTAGCTCTGCACTAGCCTAGGATTCTTATTCTACTCCAGGGAACACAGAGCACAGGAGTGAGTGTGCCCGGGGTCATGGTGGGGATGTGCCCGTGCCATGGTGGGGAGAAGCAGAAGCCAGCAGTTCCCACACGATGCATCTGGCCACCTCTCTAAATGCCTCCCTGGATATTCCAACTTCTATTCTGTTTTTTCCCCTGGATTTCTAAAGTGGACAGATTCTCTGAGTCAATGAATTTTCCCACAGTGCTGTGTGAGAGATAGATCATTAGTGTCCATTAAATCCCAAACACATTCTGGAGCCGGGCATCACTACCACCATCCCCCTTCTCTCAGCAGAGCCTAGCTTCTCCGACAGTTGCATTGTTTATACATAATCCTCCAAACTGTTAAAAAAAAAAAAGCGATTTCCAGCCAGCCTTGCAAAATCCACTCATCTTGCCAATTGAACTGTAGAAAATTACCAATCGGAAATCCTTGGCAATTCTCCAAAATGTCCTTCCAGGTTTGTGCTTATTTTATCTGTGTGGGTGAAATGTTACATGTCTATATCTACAATTTTACAATTGGGATGGCTGCACTCTGAAATGTGCCATGAAGAATTCCTTTCCATTAAAGTTTATATCACCATGTAACAGTCAAAGCAAAAGTACCCATGCAAGGACAATCATGTTAATTCGGTCCAGTGTATATTCTCTATTTAAAAATATAATTTTCCCCATGTTTTTCATCCATAGTTGCTTCCCAGGGATGGGGCTTTGGTGCTAAAGGGTCTTTCTTTCCTTTCTGTGACTGACTTCATTCTTTCTTTTCTTGCTGTCATATTCTACTATAAGGTGGGTGGCAAGCATAGAGATGGCCCCAAGTTAGTAACAATGGACCACCCCAAATGTGGCCTTGTGTGCTTCACAGAAAGTGGCATTTGTGAGTTCAGATGCTTTTGGGGATCAAATAGGTACTGGAAAAAAATGTCAATGCAGTACAATGACCATCACTCAATAAGAAGAGGTGATGGACCCAGGGAAAATCATTCCATCTAAAGAAAGCAGCTGCTTTTTAGCTCCAGAAGGTTGCCACAAAGGTCTGAGCCAGTGCTGCCAGACCTCCAAGATTCATTTATTTATTTTTTGCAGTGCTGGTGATCAAACCCAACTAGACATGCATTTTCCCACCAAGCTACACCCCAGTCTGAGATCTCCAAGTTGTAAATAGGAAACCTCGAAGTCCAGATCCTTATGAGAAATCTCATGATTTTTAAATATTGAAAACATATTTTGGGGGGCCTGGGTTGTGGCTCAGTGGTAGAGCACTCGCCTAGCATGCATGAGGCACTGGGTTTGATCTGGCACCACATAAAAATAAAAACAAATAAAATAAATAAACTACAACTAAATTTAAAAAAAAATGATAACACATATTTTTAAAATATCATTGGAACCTTGCTTGAAAGTTAGTTCTAATTGTGCAACAATGTTTAATTTTTTTTTTTGAGGGGTACCGGAGACTGAACTCAGTGGCACTTGACCACTGAGCCACATCCCCAGCCCTATTTTGAATTTTATTTAGAGTCAGATTCTCCCTGAGTTGCTTAGCACACTGCTTTTGCTGAGGCTGGCCTTGAACTCACAATCCTCCTGCTTCAGCCTTCTGAGCTGCTGGGATTATTTAATTTAAATGTTTTAGAATTGTGCTGTCCTTTAAAGTCATGTGTGATAGATTGGGAGGACAGTACAAAAGATTTGAAAAATTTTAGTAATTTTTTACTGCATGTTAAATGACAATATTTTGGTGTATCTGTTAAATAAAGTATATCACTAACAATAACTCCACCTATTTCTTTTTACTTTTTAAAATGTGCTGCTAGATTTTAAAAATTGCATATGCAGCTCTCATTGCTTTCACTGGACAGCACTGCTCTAGGATTTAAAAATAATCAAGCAAACCACTACAGGTTTGGCAGTCAGGGTCCTGAGAATCTGACTAGGACCAGCAGCAGTGAATTGATGGCCGCTCCAGGCTAACACTTCTGCTCAGAGGGCCCTTCTTGTGTGGTATCTTTTCTTATTGTCGGTTGGACACCAAGAGTAAACCCCTGAAGCTGCCTCTTTAGAAACAGGATCAAGGGTGATTGGCTGGATGATGCTGATGTCTAGGAGACCAAGGTGGTGGAAACCATCATGCCTGTTCATTTGTGTGCATGTACTTTAGGAGTGATGACCAGGAGGTCAGTGGGAGGTAACTATAGAAGAACACAGAGAATTTGTGGAGGTGAGCATACTAGCAATGAAGTCCCTTTGAATAAATGGGTATCTGCATGTTTGCAACTAGCAATGATTATGCACCAAGGTCTCAGGAAAAAAAATGAGCAAGAAAGAGACTGCATTTATGAGCACCTTCTCTGGACTTGGCACTGTGATAGTTGCTGTTCATGAAGCATCTTAGACTAGTTCATTATTCTTCAGCTCTTGGTAGAAAATGGTTAGTTCCCCCCACCCCCGCCCCCCGAATTCTGGAATTTTGGAGCACTGACGCATCAGGGCCTGGAGGGAATAGCTTGGCAATGAACTGGGAGATGACCTCAACAAATGCTGTAAGTCACTGATCTAGGGGTTGGAATTGTCTTTGGGATTTTTTTAACAGCTTGAAATTTCATCAAATAATTGGGATTTTTGTGACACTCTTTACTCTCACTACTTTCTACTAGTGACATGTAATTATCATCGATGAAAATTAATTTTCAGAAAGTAACCAATTCACCCCAGAAGTTAATCAGCTGCAGAAGGGAAGAGGTGGATGTCTGTGCCACAACTGTGCTGTCTTCTGAGGAACTCTTCAAGGCCTGGATCTAGACCTGAGGAAGGGCCCACAGACTGGCCTGCAGGACACAGGACTCGTGAGGGGTGAGGCTGTGTTCCTGTTTTCCTCCACGGATGAAGGACAAGAGAAGTCTGAAGAGCCTGCAGTGTCCATGTGTGGGAGCAACTGTCAGAGGCTGAGAGTTGTGCCAATGGCACTGGTGAGAGTTCAGGAGATGTGACTTCCAGACCCAGAGCTGACATTTGCTAGCTGAGTGACCCTGGGGAAAGTGACTTCATCCCTCTGGTTCTCAGGTTTCTCTTCTGCAATGGGGATTAACTAGGCACCTGTCTCTGCTCTCTGTCTCTCTTTCTATGTATGTAAATACATTCAGCCCTTGCAGATCTGCGGGTGGCATTCATGCCGGGAAAGGCCAGCGCTCCTGGAGAGCAGGATATAAATGTGGAGTAAGAAGGACCAAAGGCCATACGTGAGTTGGCTTGGGCTCCCCGCTTTTCCAGAGAAAATGGAAGAGGAAAGGAAGGATGGGAGCAAGTGTTGATCTCACTTCAAGCCAAATGCTTATGCAGAGGTGGAGGGCTCAGCAAGCCATGGTGGGTGACCTGGAAGGCCACAGCCCCCCTATGTAGGCAGTGCACCAGTGCTGGGTATCCACAGAACACCATCAAGTGTGGACTGAGTGCACATCCTGAGGACGGCCGGTAAAATGTGTGTGTGGTGTGATGAGAGGGCAGGAGGTGGTCGGTTCCAAGTGTAACGTTTGCAGCGTCTGTTTTTCCTGTGGCGTTGTCAAAGTGCAGAAGTAAAAATCAAAAGGGGTGGTCTTTTTGGTTCCTGCAAAAAAAGTGGGCTTTGGGGTTTTAGTTACATCACCAGCCTTGGGTCTAGAGAAGCGTAAAATACACACAGTTCTGGCTTCATGCTTCTGCCCATAGTCACAGGCTGCCTGCTTTGGGGACAGCTTCTGCTGCACAAGAGCTCCAACTTACTCAGGTGGCAACAAGATCACCTGACCAGGGCGCTCTTGGTTTTTCCCAGAGGCCCCTTTCCATAGGATTTATGTGGGGACTTCCTTTTCCTTTAGGCATTCCACTCAGAGATCCAGACTCTGCCTCTTCTACTCTGCTTGATTGTTGATCAAGACCTGTACCTTTTTATTCCCCACTCCCTCCCAGGTCTGGAGCCTCTGAGTGGGTTCCTCTCTACCCCCACTTCCTGGCCCTTCCAGCCAACCTGTGGTGGGGACAGTCTAACTGCCTCAACTAGTTGTATTCCCCTTTGTAACACCACCACCCCACCATCCTCTCTCCACCTGGCAGGGTCTCAAGTAGATTGGGGAGGGCTGTGTCCAAGAGTGAGACATCCTAAGTGCTTTGCCTTTATGTTCTTCTTGTTGGTTTGACTCCTTTATGGAGAGTATGTGTGAATTTTATACTGTGCCTGAACTGGAATCATGTTCATTTTATAAAAAATAAAGACCACATGACTACATGGGTCATACTTGATCCTTCCTCTTCCCTGCCTCTTTAATCTGTATCGTCCCTCCATCACCTGACCAAGCCCAGAACCAAGAAATGACCCCTGACCTCCTCTGCTTGAATCTCTCACAGGATTCTATCCATTTTTGCTAGTCTGTATAGGTACATGGAAATTTCTCTCAATTCTTTGTTGTCTCCCCATGTCCCCAACACATGTGTTTATTGAGCCCCAACCATGCACCAGGCACTGAACTAGTTCTTGACCATAGAGGGGCTGCCTCCTCTGTAGCTGAAGATTTCCTTCCTCCTGGAGCCTCTCCCTTCAACTAATTTATCCCTGTCACTTGGTCCTTTAAGTTAGGTCGTTCTAATAAGTGGACGTGGGGTGCATTTAATGATAACAGGACAAGAGCTATCAACTGGGATTACTCTGGTGAGCCAGGAGTGAGGTCACCCTAGTTATAAGGCATAGCTCTGACTTCATGCTTCTTCTGGAAGCTTTAGCCTTCCAGATGCTCAGTTACCAGGCCCAGGAGCAGGCTCAGCACTAATGCTGGCTTTCCTCTCACAGCTGTCATTGAGACCTACAGACTTCTGGGGAAGAGTTGGAGGGCACTGGGTGTCTGTGAGTAGCCCAGGGTGGCTTCTTTGGTTTCAGTGATGTCTCTTGCAGATTTTGCCACTGCCCTCCTAGGAGTTATCCCTAGGATGCCCCAGAGTCAAGCCCAGCTGTCCTGATTTTGCCTTCAGGGAACATCTCCCAATGTCCAATGAAGAAACCCTATTCCATGAGGCTTGTGTTCCAACAGGACAAGGGAAGAATACTAATAATGTGATAATAAAGAAGTATATTATTTAGTGAATTAGTATATTGGGAGTTTATGAGGCTTATGGAAAAATGAAAGGTAGAGTAGAAAATGGGGCCTGGCAGCCGGTTGAAGCTTTCTCAAAATGAAAGTGAACTCAAACAATGGAACCTAAGATATCTGTTGGGTAAGTTTTTTTCATAGCCATACAGTGTGACAAATTACCAGTGATTCAATAACAAAGCAATTTGGCAACAAATGTTTGGAGGTATGTAGACTAATGCAAAAATGTTGTTCAGTATTTGCATTGTTAATATTATTGATAGTTCATTTAAAAATGTTATTCTCCTAAATTATCAGTTAGAGCAAGAAATAATTGTTTATTTTGTTGGGAACCAAGCTTTCAGGATTAGTGAAAAGGAGGGCCAGTTGTTGATCTCACAGTTTGAAAAAGAACTGTATGTGGTTATGACTGAATCAAACAAGTTAATATGTAGTCATGCTTGCTTAAAACAGTAAATCAAACGTATTTTGGCTTTTTATTCCCCACTGAAACAGCCCGTTAGAAATGTCACTGCCAAAATGCACCAAAACACAGATTTTTGGTTTCCGATGCTATTTTTCTACAAGTCTGGGGGCTGAAAGGTACAAGGTAATTCTAGAACACCTATAATTTGTTGGATCATAAAACAAAGCTTTAAATGATTGAGTCATTCAAACTTATCCACAACCCATCTATACAAAATGCTCCTACTAGCTAAAGGTTTGGCAGTGGGAACATCAGGAGAGGGTTGGCTGGCATCAATTGGTACAATACATTTGAATTCATCAGTCCCTAATGATATCCAACAAGAGCTGACAAGATAAATTTTCAAAAAAATAATTGAATAGAATGTATTTCAGTTGGGTTGGGCTTATTAACTCATTTATTGTGTCAATAAAAACTACTAGTAAATGTAAATGCACAATTCAGAACGTGTTTTCTCCTTCACCACCAATCTCTGGCCCCAGTCACTGCCCTCTTCCACCTGAAGGTCTGTACAGCCTCTCCAGAGGCCATCTCTAGTCTGCCCACGCCTACATCGTGTCCTGCCAAGAGGTTCTATGGCAAAGTTCTTTTGAGTTCCTTTTGTAGACACTCTCTGCCACTCCTCCCCATCTCTTTAAAAAGGGTGTCTTTTCTTATTTCCTCCATGCCTTATTTCATCCTTTGGCCTTTGACTATGTAAGTGCTGATCTCTTTGAGTTTCCAGCGTCAGCTTCTGGGGCCACCTGGACGGGAGGACCTCATGACGTCCATGGGTGTCTGGCGCCACTTTGTGGTGAGTCCTGGAAAATTCCTTCTGCTGTTCCCAAGCGCAGTGAAACTCCCTGGGCCTCCAGGATAAAGGAAGACTGACTATTTTTCCAAATGAGGACTCAGTTGGAAAACTCCCACGGGCTCTGCCTTTAACAAACTTCCATTGTCAGTTGTGGAATTGAGACGTTAGTGGCCTATCTTTTCCCTCTGTGTCTGTGTTCTATCTGTCCCTGGCACATTGGTGGCTTCACAGAGTGCCTGGCTCACCCTCTGTACTGTGACCATTCCCAACTTCTTAAAAAAAGAAGAAGAAGGAGGAAAAATAAGACTTCTTTTGATGTCTTTCTTGCTGTGTGTCCTATTTCCAACCATCCTGGGCCAGGCTGACTTTCTTGGGGGTGTTCCTCTGGCTACGGATCACTAGGGGGCGCCACTGTGACACCTAGTCTGTGAAATTGGGACCAGAAACATCAGAGCTGATCCCAAACTATGGCCTTCTTTTTCTGGCTCCTGGGACCTTCAGGTCCTCAAATCCTGGACAAACCAAGTGAGCCTGGAAAACCCACGCCTGCCTGAGGTGGAGAATGAGGCTCGCAACTGGAGGACAGCGCTTCCTCTCTGCCTCCTTCAGTGAGAGGCTGGAAAAACTGAGCAGGCTGCCCTCTCCCGCATCTAGGAGCGAAGTCCAGGCCCCCAGGCTGTGGAGGAGGTTCCTGGTCTCTCCACAGCACCCCATGGAGGACAATTTTAAAACGACTTTTGAAAAACCTGGAACCTTGGAATAACGAGTGCCCCAGCAGACCTCATTAGGTCCTGCATTTTGCTCTTGTACTGAAGACTGCTCATCCACCAAGAGGCCACGCGCCTCCAAATACCACTGGCGACACCAGCTGAGTCTTTCATCAAATCGCCTCAGTGTAAGATGACGCCCACAAACAATGTGCAGGCCTTGGTTAGATGCCTGGCACCTCAAAGGATTTTTTTACTTACAAAAAATTTGCAGGTTCTTAGCACTTGAAATTTACTAAATTAAAAGTAATATTAAGAGACATCAGGGAATCATCTGCTTGGAAATATGCCCTCCCAGCAAACGGTGAGGCTGTAAGTGTAAAAAGTGTGAAATGTGTTGAATTTGCTTTTGTTTACCTTATTGATTATGGATTATTGCTCTTTAGCCCTATAGACTGATTGTGCATGTCTGTGTGGGATTAAACAGCATATACAAACTGCACCTGGGGTTGTCCAGAGTTGCTTAACCACTGAGCCACATCTTTTAGTTTTTTATTTTGAGACAAGTCTCACTAAGTTGTTTAGGACCTCACTAAATAGCTGAGGCTGGCTTTGAACTTGTGATCCTTCTGCCTCAGCCTCCTCAGCTGCTGGGATTACAGGTGAGCACCACCACTCCTGGCTACAAATTGCACTGTTTTGAAACAAGTAATTCTCTGCCTTTTCTTTTTTCTCTCCTCCTCTCCTGCCTGTCTACCTCCCTCCATCCCTCTCTTCTTTTACTCTCAAGTTTTTTTCCTTTTCTAAGAGTTTTGAAGTCTAGAGGAGTTTGACTTTGAGTTGACAAGAAGCCTCACAATGAAGAACTGATGGCCTGAGGTGTGGTTCTAAACATGCTGCTGAAAATCAAAAGCTGAATTTTGGGGGAGTGGTGGTGAGGGACATGAGGAAGAGGGGCCCACTCTTTTCTTGGCTAATGACTCATTTATTTTTAAATTTATTTTTAATTTTAATTATTTATTTTTAGTTTTTAGCGGACACAATATCTTTGTTTGTATGTGGTGCTGAGGATCGAACCCAGGCCGCACGCATGCCAGGTGAGTGCGCTACCGCTTGAGCCACATCCCCAGCCCCCTCATTACTCATTTAAATAGTCATTTCCCACCTAAAGGATTTATTGCAAAATTGGGATTTTTGGGGAACTAAATGCTAATTTAAACTTTAAAAAGGCATGATATATGAATAATTAAAACCAGATGACATTAATTTGCTTCTAGTTCAAAGAAGATGATTTTATGGTTTTCTTTAAAATCACAGATGCAGCTCCTACAGAATGCTAAGTCAGGAATTTGGGGTCTGCCATAATTTATTCCAGGGAAGTATTTGGATTTCTCCACTAATACTAAATAGTTACAGCTGTGGTCTGATGGTGTGTGCTATGATTTTAAACACTGGGGTCTTTTATGAGCTGTTTCTGTTAGAACTCACATAATCTGGATGTTGTAGGATTCTATAGAAAAGCTTCCATTTTAACTTTCTGAAATGATGTAAAGGTGAAATAATCTGATACATTTTTCAGTTGATGAAAAAATTCATCATGATATAATTTGATATATCTGGTTATATATTTTTTCATTTAAACTTTAAATGTAACTAGTTATATTTTATGACATGCTTATTTGGCTTTGGGAACTTTGAATTTTCTATAAAATTAAGGTGATTGGTAATTGTGCTTTCCAAAGACTTCTGAGAATATACATTCTGCACACTGTTGATCTCTATGATCAAAATAAGGACAAAATGAAACATATATAAAGCTAAGTCTGAATTTTGATTTATAACAAAAACATCTTAGTATATTGCACTTAAAGTACATTTTTGAGCTAATTATAAAGAATATGATCTCCCTATGAGAAAATTGAAAACTTTGACTAGTTTTGGGTTCAAGATACTACTCCTAGGTGCAGTGGTGCATGCCTGTAATCCCAGTGGCTTGGAAGCCTAAACAGTAGGATCATGAGTTCAAAGCCAGCCTCAGCAAAAGTGAGGCAGTAAGCAACTCAGTGAGATCCTGTGTTCAAATAAAATACAAAATAGGGCTGGGGATGTGGCTCAGTAGTTGAGTGCCCCTGGGTTTAATTCTTGGCAATCCCCCTCCCCCAAAGCTACTAATTGGGAGAACCTTTCAATTTTTCGCTATGGACTTTGATGTAACCATGCACAATACAATGTACTGGTTTATTAAGTTGAATATTACAACCGGTGGGAGAGTTTATAGTTTACAAAAGAAGCAAGATAAATTTAAAAAATTGGAAAATAAGAACAGTCCTTTAAAAAAAAAAGACATCCCCCTCAACATGTGAAAGTAACAAAGGAAAAGATAGATTAGGTGGGGAGTGGGCAGAATTGTTCATTCAGCTAGATATTGTGTGAGCCAATCCTGATCTTTGTGTATTAGCCCCTGATGATGGACAAATGAAGTTCAATCACCATGGCAGAATTTTGGCCATTGTTCTGTTGGAGGTTTCTCTACTATATTGCAGTAGGTAGAGTGTCCACCTTCTAAGAGCTTTGGTTGGCTAACCATTCTGATGCCAGGGCCCTCAAACTTCAATCACCAGAAAACAGTTAAACCAAATCTTGGTACCAAAGACTCATAGAGCCAGAGAATGAGAGATGATGAGTGACTCTAGGGCAAAGAGAGTTTTTCCAAATCTTTAGTAGAGTGCAGTCTGAAAACCAACAAAAATAAGAATTAGAAGAGTTGAACTTTATTTGATAACTGGAACATTTATTGGATTGTTGGGTGATGTTATCATGCTATCTTAGAACTATTTTCTTTTCAGATGATAAAGATAAATAAATAATTATGTTTACTTGGTTAGAAGTCTAGATTATTTTTTTAACATAAGAGAAAAGGAACTACAATTGTAGAATGAAGAGTTTGAGTTTTTTTTTTCTTTTTTTTTTTTTTAGAACTGGACTGGAAAAATCAATATGAACTCATGCTTTTAAGAGAACAAAAATAGTTCATTAAAAGCACATTGGTTTTTTTTTTTCCTCTTTGTCTATTGAAATGACCAGGGAGCTGTGTCACTCACAATCCATTGTGGCTCCCATCTTCTTTTCTTCCACATTCTTTCCCACTGGAAGTACCTTGGGAGAAATGGAAGTTTCCACATAATGAGCTGGAAGTGAAAGGTGAACATGAACAGTGAACAAGAAGGCTAAAAATCAATAAATTAGTGAAATGCACAGGGCACAGGAGCCAGTCTAAAAGGGGGTCCTGCTGGCCAGAGTCGAGACAACTTGAGTGTCAGAAATCAAGCACTGGCTGAAGTCAACTAGCATACGGTAAATCTGAAAAGTCATGAGTCCAAAATGGTGCATGGAAAGAGAGCAAGTTGACATCAAGTATTCTAAGAGAAGGTGGGGGTGTATTTGGTGAGTCTCTTATCAATATTGGTATTACAAACTCAACCACTGTATAAATAAATAAAACAGAAACTGGAAAAACAAATACAAGGGGAATATAAGTGGACCAACTTTGTAAGCTGTGACTTGGAGACAGACAGTGGGGTTGGGGATAGAGATCCGTGGTAGAGCTCACACTTGCCATGCATGTGTGAGGCCCTGGGTTCCATCCCCAGCACTGAGGATGGAGTGGGGAAAGATAGAGCAATGCCTCATAAAACATTAAAATTCAATTGGGATATATTTGATCAGACTCGTACATTAAGAAAACCCATAAAATTAATGGTTAGGGGCTGGGATTGTGGCTCAGAGGTAGAGCACTTGCCTAGCATACGTGAGGCACTTGGTTCAAACCTCAGCACCACATAAATATAAAAAAAAGACATTGTGTCCACCTATAACTCAAAAATAAATATTAAAGAAAAATAAAACTAATGCTTAGGAGTTGAGGTTCAATGGATCCTGGCTTCTGACTGGAGATCAGTCCCCGTCCTTCTTTCTGTATATGGAGGACAATGAGTATCAGCAAAAGTTCTGTTGAAAACAATTTTTTGTCTGTCTCATGTCCACACCATGGATCAAAACAGAAGTTTTCTCCCAAGAAACAAGTGAATACAAACCTCATAATAAGTCCCACAAAATGACAAACTGGGTAATGAATGTCATTAGTTCAAAGAATGTTTAAATCTTTAGCTTCAGTCAGAGCACACACACATGCTCCGAATGCGAAGTGCCTTGAATACTTGCAGTAGACTTGTAAAGGAAATTTTTTAAAGGTTTTTTTTCCTCCAAATTTGATAACAATTCTAAAAGTGTACATGATATAACCAATGTCTACTGTGGAAATAAGAGGAACTTGTCTAAGCTATCAGTATCAAATGGCAAATTTTCATCAACTAGGTTTAGAGGAAAGATTAAATTACCTTTTCATCTAAAAACAGTGACTACAGAGTCCATATATGAAGAGATCAGAAAGTGCTGTCTGGTATCAGAAAACTGATACTACAGAGGTGTGTCAAATAGTGCATCTGTACCATTATGATTTACTTTTGTATTTCTAACTAAATATTCACTTTTGAAACTAGATTTGGATCCCGCTCCCCCTGCAGGGGTGCCCTACCACTGAGCTACATCCCCAGCCTTTTTTGTTTTTTTATTTTGAGACAGGTCTTGCTAAATTGCTGAGGCTGGCCTTGAACTTTCTATCCTCCTACCTTGGCCTCCCAAGTCCCTGGGATTATAGACATGTGCCACCACACCCTGCTGCATTTTTTTTCAACTTCCCTTCTCACAGGACATGGGAAAGCCCTGCCTGCTGCCTTGGGTAGCCAGAGCAGCTGTGTCCTCTCTCTGTGTCCTTGTGGCCTGTCCTCTCTGTTGCTTCTTCCCTCTCTAGGACTGATTCTTTGTTCTTTCTCAGCACCTCCCAAGGCCTTCACGGACCCCTCCCAGCCTAGCTCCTGACTTTCTCAGTTCCAGGGACCATCCATGACCAAATTCCAGATCTGGGTCCTTTGGTTCAAATTCTTTTGAAAGAGAATCTGTCTGAGCCAGTGCATGGGTTGGGTGTCCATCCTGGGTCAAGGGGATTTGGCTTAGGTAGGACCATGTGGGGTAACCAAGGCATGAGGGCCAGCTCCACCATGAGAGGGGGTGAGGAATCTGGAAGTATCTCTCCCAGGGAGCCCCAAGACCCACGGTCCAGTGGAGGCAATACGAAGTGGGCAGGATGCAGCCACTTGTCCTGACCCTTCTCAGCTGTGTCGGTGCTCTCTTGGTCCTCTGGAGCAGACAGGAGGCTGAGCAGCAGCCCATGGTGGATGGGCAGGGTGGCCCCAATCAGGCTGGGCCTTAGATTCCAGGACAAGGATTACCCTAGATGCAGCTGGCAGCAGAGCCATGGACTGGAGGGGTGACCTGAGGAAGGGAGAGTGTCTGGTGGCTGCCACCATCCAGGCAAGGTGTCCCGGAGAAGTGTGGTCAGGGGCACCTTCACAGATATGTGCCAGTGTGGACCTGAGTCAGGAGGCCTCTTTCCCTCTGCAGTTCAATGCTCTTTGGTGGCTGTTTTGATATTCTTAACACTTTTATCTTTTTATTGTGTTTTCTAAGAGAAGTCCCTCATGCTCATGCCTGGGCCTGCAGCCTCAGCTCATGTGGGGTCCCCCCTGCGCTGCCTCCCTGGCACAGGTTCTCAGCTCCACTCAAACCTGTCTCTTGTCCTCTTCCAACTGGCCTCCCCTTTCCTCCTTCACCCCAGAACCACCAAGGTTATCTCCACAGGGACCTCTGGGTATGGGCCTAGCAAGGGTTTGCTGGTCACACATTTGTGTCTTGGGGCATGACGATGGCATTACCATAAAGTGTCTGAACCTCTTACCACCCATGATCCAGGTACCAAGGGCCTCCCACATGGAGGTTTAGAGGTCAGATCATTCATCTGCTGTGGGTTGGGGCCTGGTCCACCAGAAGGGGAAATGCCTAGTTTGACTTTCCTTAACCCCACACCCAGGTGAGTTGAGTGGGCTAGCAGGCTGGCAGGTTGGACTGCATTAGGACAGAGCCCTTATGTACCTGTGGCTGGGAATTCTCCCTTGCTAGTCATGCTTGGGGGAATCCTCCCTTCCTCCTTCTATACTTCCTGAATCTGCCTTGTTTTTGCCTCTGGCCAGCTCCTAGCACCCCACAGGGACAAGCCATGAAATAAGAATTGTGTGATTCCCATGGTTCTGCACACATGCTAAATGCTCTGATGTGGGATTTCAAAATTGAAACTGCACAATGTAAAGATGAGCAGTAAAATTATTACCAGTAACTAAAAAATTCCTCTTTTTCACTTAGAACACTATAAAATATCAAATAAAAATCATGGTGACTAGCTTAGAAAGAGACCACAAAAGGAAGGGAAAACCATTCTCCAGACCTGTGGTGACACTTTTTCCACCTCATGCATGGAGGGGCTCACAAATTATCTAGTTGGTCCTGCTTTTGGTTGACATGTCAGGGAAGGAGCTGGAGCATCCCAGGGTCGTGGGTACAAAGATGATGAGTTCATTTTGGGATGTGATTGGGGATGCGTTTTGGTTTTGCAGTACTGGGTGTCCAGAGGCGACAGCAGTAGGGGTGTGAGGACACTGGGGGTTGTCAGGGTGCTGGGTTTGCCAGGAGAGTGGTACCAACCAATGGAGGGCAGCTGAGTGTCCACTGCAGGAAGCTCTGAAGGGCTGGGGTAGTGAGGAGTGGGGTGTGTGGGGGGGGTGACATATAACTCCTTCCAAAACAGGTACAGGAGGAAAGAACCAAAGAGAAAGTCAAGGGCAGATGAGATGGCATGGCAGAGTCACCTCGGAATGTTAAGAAGGACAGGTGCCCACACTTCACTCCAAAAACACTTCAAGTTCTTGGGGAAGGCTCTGCTAGAAGGTGTGGTAGTCTGATGTTAGAAAAAAGGGAATAAGAAGCAGCTCTGAGCTTCACAGTAGGTGTTGTCTGGGCATGGAAACACTAAAGGGCTGCTCCTGTGTAGAGATGCATCTGGTGCAGCTGGATTTTTGCAGTGTGAACGTGGGCACCTCAATGTCCCTTGTCTTACACCGGGTTCTTGCCCCAGGGAACAGAGGAGCTTGGGCCAGGTGTATGGGAGGGTCCTCCTGCTTGGACTCTGGGGTTGGGGGTCTCTTTCTCCTGGGCTGCAGGTATTTCTCCACTCCTCCCACTGCCTGGGAGGTGTGGCCCAGAGATGGTCAGGCTCTTTCCCACCCAGAACAGCAGACACCTCTCATGGGAGCCATGCAGGGTGGACCAGCTCAAGATCCTGGAGAGTCACAGAGCCACAGGCAGCAGAGCAGAGGGACTAAGAGTGCTGCTAATGGGCTCAGACTCCTGTGTTTTGAGTTCTGACTCTACCATTAAAAGCTGTGTGATCTTGGGCAAGTTATTTAACCTCTCTCTGAGCTTTAATTCCTCATCTGGAAGAGGGACTAATAATAATACCTCCTACATCAGAATGGCTAGAGGTTAAATGAGATAATATATGTAAAGTGATTAGTGCAGTGGCTGGTGTATGGTCTGTACTTGATGATTCCAATGGGTGGAACTTTCTGCTGATTGGCCAGCTGCTCTGCTTTCACATGGGGTGACCTGTGGGGTGTGGCTACATGGGCTGCTCCTGTGTCAAGCAGTACAGTTCCCGAGGCATTCATGTTGCCTCTCTGGGTCTAGGCGCCCCATTTTTCCTCTTCCTGCCCCCTGCTACCCTGATTGGTTGTTGGGGCTTCAGGGTCTGGGCTGATGGTGCAACCAAAGAAGGGATCAAGAGCTGGTGAGCAGCACCTTTGAGGCCCAGGGCCTTCTGAGCCTGTTGGAGGAGGGTTTAGCCTGGGGGACTTCAGCGTTTGCACCTGATGTTTTTATCTGAAAGTCCTGGCTCAGGTTGTTTGCTGTGAGAGCGAGGGTCTGAAGAGGGCCTGGCACTGTGGCTTTTCAGGATACTGAGCCAATTTGTCCTGTATCAGCTTTCCTGGGGAGGGAGGTCAGGCCAGGGAGGGAGCCTTTCTGCCCAAACCACTCTTGACAAATTCCTCCCAGAGCCATTGATGGAGGGGAAATGCTGGTGCTTTAGAAATGGGCTTGTCCACTCTGTGGGAAGACTGTGAAGACCTGGGCCCAGGCCACACATCTTGCTTGTCTAGCGCAGCAGTGTCTCAGACATGAATGGAAGACATCTGACCAGGACCGGGGAGTGGGCATGCACCCCAACCCTCTCTGTAATATCCTCCAAACCCTGAGAAATGACAGATCTCCCCCCCACCCCATACTCTTTGTATTAAGACTTAAAAATGGACCTAGGGGGTAAGCTGATGAAGAATTGAATTACGGAACAATAAAATTTTATTATGGGGGCTGGGGTTGTGGCTCAGCAGTAGAGCACTCACCTAGCATGTGGGAGTCCCTGGGTTCAGTCCTCAGCACCACATATAAATAAACAAAATAAAGCTATTGTGTCCAACTACAACTAAATAATATTTTTAAAAAAGTTATATTATGTACAACTGAGTTACATTGCTTGAAAAGTGTGGGTTTCTTTTTTTTGGGGGGGTCAGTACTAGGGATTGAATCCAGGGGCACGGCTACCACTGAGCTACACCCCAGCTCTTTTTATTTTTATGTTGAGACAGGGTTTCCCTAAGGTGTCCAGGCTGGCCTTGAACTTGTGATCTCCTGCCTCAGCCTTCAGAGTCCTTGGGATTACAGGTGAGCACCACCACACCTGGCAATGTTTTATCTAGATTAATATATAGTGCTTTTTCTTTCTTGCTATTTCAAATACTGCGGCAGGGACTGTCTCACGAGCTTTGTGAGTATGTGTAGGACTCAATCCTGGGTCAGGGGCATGCGCGCTGGGAAGCTGAATCCAGCTTATGCTTTTGATTCTATTCCTTACCTCTTCTTCATGCCCTGGCTTTATCCTGAGACGGATTGAAGAGTTTTGACTTCATTTCTCTCCCCCCTTGCCAAGTTCATATACTTAAACATGAAGTATTGGTTCGTCTAGCCCTAAAGAGCTGGTGAATCCCAACATTTATCTCCCTTCTCTCCTCTTTTGGAATATTTGCAACCTCTGGACCAGTGGGAGTTTGACTCTTCCCAGTGCAGAATCAGCTGTCGTTCTCGGAGCGTCCACTAGGTGTTAGTGGAAGTCTGGGTTGGTGCCGGCTCCCGGCTATGGTTGACTTGGCTCGTCCCCGTGGAGCCTCGGTGTCCTCTCGCGCAAAATAACAAATGTCCGTGGCGCAGGGCACTTTCTTCTGGAAGTTCTCCAGGGAGCTCAGGAGTTTGCATATGAAGCCGAGGGAGCGAGAGACTTCTGATATTCAGCGTGGAGCAGAGCCGGGTCTCTCCCAGCTTTGATATATGAGATTATTATGGCGAGGCAATGCAGGCCAGGTGACTCTCGCTGGGCATGCTGCTGAGGGTATGGAGTCCTGTGTGGGTTGCGACACCTAGCACAACAGAGATGTCGCTGCACGGCGGCGCGGATGCGGGGTTGGAGAGAGGAGTGAGGTGGGGACCTCCAGGGACCAGGACCGCAGGCTGGAAGGAGGCTCCTAAGGAGCCATTCCACCCCCCCCCACGCCCCCACGCCCAAGTTTTGCCAAACGTCCTCCAACTGTCCACTCTATTTAGACTGGAAAAACAAAAACAAACAACCCCCCCTCTCCCCTTTTTTGGTTTATTTTTCAGAATCAGCATTCTAACGTTTGAATCACATCGCAAGTTTGGAATAAAAATTCCAAACTTTTGCTTTGATGTTTACCTTACCTGTGCAAGTACCCACGGGCTTTTAATACTGGGTCAGGAGAATCACCTCTTAAGGCCTCCATACCCTGTCCGTGCTCTTCCTAAACCACAGATGGTCTCCCCTGGGCACCAGTGTGGTCACTGCCACAAGGGCTGATCCTGATCCCTGCCAAAGTCAGGTCTTGGATGGGTAAATATTTGTACTCTGCGGAGTGAATTGTCAGCTAGTATCGATGTTATGTAAGCAGCCATTACTCTCAGAGCCCAGCACAAGCCCCAGCCAAGCACCCTGTTAGATTTAATTCTCCCAAATCCTCAGACCCCAGATACTCTGTTGCAGCCTGAGTCCCCACCCCACCTTAGGCTTCCCTGCCTCCAGGCCTGTCTATCCTGACAGCTTTCCTAGCCTCAAATCTGGATCTTAATAAACTTGTTACTCCTGCAAGGCTTGAGCTGCCCCTGCAAACTGTCTACCTCTTTTCTGAGCTCAGCAGTTCTAGGAGTCTCGGGGCAGGAACATGTCTTCACAGCACAACAAAATCATGTGACAGTCCTCCAGGGCATCAATGATAAGGGATTGTTCACCTATGTCCCCGAGGGCCTCTGCATCATCTACTGAAATATATAAATATACATATTTACATAAAATGTGTAGCCTTAACTGGCATAACTAATAAGGATCTCCAAGGGTCCCAAGATGACATGCTATCTTTACCACATTGACAGAGTCAGCCAATATAATTTACTAGCTATTGGACTCACTTTTGGACCTACTTACAGTAAACTGTTTATCTTTGTGTTTGCAGACGCTCAAAGAAAAGTCTCTAAACATTGGTTCTTTATTTGTTGATTTTTATGGAAAGGCACATAGGAGGCAATTGATGTCGGTTTTTAAATTCACAAATGCAGGGTGTTTTGTCTGTGCCCTGTAGAAGAACTGGCTGGCAGCTTGACAGGCTAGGTGGGAGGATGATGGTGCTCTTGTTCATCCCTTTCACCTTCTCCCACTATCTCTCCCTCTCATCCTTTGCCCTCTCTAAACCGGAGCATTCAGTCTGTTTGGGGGGCCTTTTTGTTGGGTTCCTTGTCCTGATTTCTTAGTGTTATTTGCTGCTACAATCAACAGTGAAGAGGTCTTTAAACTTATGTTGAGAAGAAGAATTGTCATTTGGGTCCAGAGCAAAACATGGGCACCCTGGCACAGTCTGCATGATACCATTTACTATGCTGCCAACAGCAGAGGGCTAGGAAGGGGATTTGTGGGTGTGTGTGTGGGGGGGGGATGCAGGAGCTTTTGACTGAATCATTTTATGCTCCATGTTCTGGAGAAGGCAACATAGCAACATAACTAAGGGTTCACCAGTGAGTGGAGAGTCAGCTGTGCATGGGAGCAGCAGAGGGTGGGGGATGGGGAGAGCTGGGAACACAAAGAGTTCTGGGCTGAGAAGAACTCTGTGGTCTGGATTGAGCTCTGGGAAGTGACTAAGACTCTCTCCTAGTGTCCACTCCTGTCTAGGACTCTAAAAACTGATCTCTGTTTATAGGGGGTCAAGTCTGGAGGTGGAGCACAGGAGGCCATTAGAGCGAAAGCCTAGTGCAGCCAGGAGAAGAACCCACAGAGAGAGAGAGAGCCCAGGGGAGGGAGTGGGGTGCTGAGTCTCCTCCCTTGGATTTCTGTTGTTTGAAATTTAAGCTGTCAGCTGCACTCTCTTGGGGCAAGTGATGAGCCAGAACACTCCCAGCCTCTACTGAGGCTTCCTGTTGCTTAGGAGGCCGGCCCTGCCAGTCTCACCACCTGTCCCGGTTTCCTAACATGTGCCTTGTGCTCTTTCCTCTCAGTATCAGTGCTCATCAGGCATTTGGCCTTTTCTCAGGCCAGAAGGGTCAGCAGGTCAGGGAGGATGGTACAGGGGGCCAGATGCCAGGATCTAGTCTTGATGAGACTCACGTCCAGTTCCTTGGGCACTGGGAGGCCCTGGAGGTGAGGGAGCCTGGTGAGGGTAAAATGGCAGTGGGTGGTCATGGGGTAGCCAGGGAGGAGTGGCCAGGGGGAGAGCCTCTGGTGTGAGGGTGCAGACAGATACTGCCCCAGGGATTAGCCCTGGCCAGAGCCAGTTACTGCAGCTGCAGTATCTGTGGGTCTGGCCTAACCATAACTGCGGGGAATGCATTTTCTCTTTATCTCTCATAATTTTTCTAGCACCAGATAACCGAGGACCTTTCCCATTTCCATTTCATTTAATCCACGTCTCCACAGCCTGGAGAACAGGTGTGGGGAACGAGGAACAGAAGTGTTTTGTGACTTGCCAGGGACCCATTGCCAGCAGGGAGCCCAGATATCCTGTTCAAAAGCTATCACTCTTGAAAATGCCTCAGCGGGTTCTTGGTGTTCGGAGAAGCCAGAGAGTCACAGCCGGGGGGGCAGCCCAGGAGGAGCCCAAATGGCCAGCTCCCCAAAGCCAGTGCAGGAGAACGGGGAGAAAGAAGCAGAGAGTTGGCCCCTATCTCAGAGCATGCAGGCAGCTGCCCACCTTCCAGGCCAGCATCAGGGGTCTTTTGTGGGGTCTGTGCTCAGAAACCTCAGTGCTGATGCTTACGGTTGAGAGGTCTGGAGGAGCCTCATGTGGATGGGTGGACAGGAAGGCCCGCAGAGTTCAACCCTCAGAGCTGCTGGGAGGACCAGACAGAGTGCTGCCAGAGGGCACCACAAGCTCCCTTCAATGATAATGACTCCTGTTTGTTCTTCCAACAGGTGTCTATGGAGCACCTGCCATGCCATGGTATAGGTGCCTGGACCTCTGCAAAGACAAGTCAAAGGTGAGCTCCCAGCAACCAGAGGACAATAACCACAGCACAGTTGGTGCCCCAGCCTGTAAATCCCCAGGCCATTTGTTACTCTTGGGGTCACTCCTCCTTTTATTCCTAACACCGACCCAGTTCCTGACCTCTGGCCTGAGTTGGTGGGTGGTAAATGCTGCTTTTGAGTGGGCTCCCCCCGGAGTAGAACAATGGCCGACGGGGCCTAGACAGGTGGCGTGTTCTGTGGCCGAGGCAAGGCTGGGCCTCCTGCCTTTGCTGCTGAGAGTCACTGGTGTGGGTGGGGCTCCTCTAGGAGACCCCTCCAGCCCGCCGCTTGCAGCCAGTTAAATGTCAGGCACGGGGCGGGGCTGGTGGTGAGCTCTGCTGGGCTGGCGTGTCTGGGCAGCAGAGCAACCTTCCTAAAAGTTGATGCCATTACCTCCTGATTCCGAGAAAGGGTCTGGAGTCTCTGGGTGTTTCACCTGGCTGTTCAGCTCAGCTTGGTTTGGGTTTGGATCTTCCTAGGTCACTGATTCTCTGGGAAGACTGCCATTCTGGGCCCAGCTCCTCCTTCTTAGGGCACCTGAAACAGAGTGTAACCGGAGTTAGGTCTGCCATGGACCCATGCCATGACCTTGAGCAAGGCACTTCGCATCTTGAACTGTGAAGTGGGGGTAGAAATATCCATTGGGCCTGTGTCAGCATCAACTACCGTCCACACTGCCATCACCACCAACAACCCCCTCAGCCAAGTGGGAATCTGCCGTGTGTGGTGCTGGGCAAGCTCTTCTGGAAGTAGCTATTAATCCTCCTCGAATTCTATGGTGCCCATGTGAGCGGTACTCTTCATTGAGCCATGAAATTCGGTGGGGATGGGCAGAAATTTGGACCCTGCAGGCTGACTCCAGGTTGAAACTCTTCCTCAGCCTCCTTGCTGCTACCTGGGAAACTGGATTCCCTTTCAGTTGACGTATCTGGAGAAGCACAGAGACATCTCTTCCAGTTGCCAACTCCAACTCTTTCCAGGCAAGCCCGGGAACGGCCACAGGATCGCGTCCAACTTAGGCCCATACCTGGCTCTCTGCGTATCAAGTAGCACGGAGGGTCATGACTGGGCCTGAGAACAGGAGACAGCAGCTTGTGGAATGAGCTCAATTTGTGCACTTTCCCAGGGCCTGGGGGAGGCAAGGACAGCAACTGTGGCCTGGGAATTGCTGATGGTGGCCTGGTATCTTGGGAATGTACTCAGACGACCAGGGGATGTTTTTCTAGCCTCTTCTCCTCCTCCCCATTCCTGGGATGGTACTTTGGACCCCACCACTATTCCCAGGCACAAAGAGAAGCCTGAACCTGTTGTTTTTGAGTGGTTTTGGTGCTGATCTCATCTCACAAAGCTTTACCTCTGTGGCGGTGTGTGCCTGATTCAATGCTGCTGTTCCACACGACGATAGGCCCCAGCACTCTTATGAGGGAGCTATGATGACATTTATTTTATAAATAAGGGGACTGACATTCAGAGAGGTGAAGAAATGTCCCCAGGACTGTACAGGTGGAAGGGAAATCATGAAACCGGGATCCAGATACAAGATCTGGATTCTTACCATGTTACAGGACCGTGCTCACAGAGAGTGCCATCTTGGTGGGCCCACCTTGCTTCTTCTGGACTGCACAAGGCTCTGTGCATGCTTCTGTCACCTTGGTGCATGACTCAGGCCAAGTCGCTAGGCCTCTTATGTCCCCTTACAGCACCGTGCTCATTCCAGCCAGGGCCACTGTGAGAACAAATCAAAGCAAGTGGAGAAATCCACTTTCAACTCACCAGAAATGTGTACAGCTCCAACCATTGCTGGTGCTTAGTACTGAAGGGGATCACAACTCAGACCCAGAACTCCAGGGACTGCAGGCTCAGGGAACCAGCAGTGTGAGCTTAGTGGCCCAGAGCTGAGGGCATGCATCTTGAATACAGACAGGCAGGAGAGGTCAAGGAGGAAATAATCCAACACTGGCAAATATTTGGAGAAGATGGGCTTTGAAAGACCTTGAGAGGCCATTGGCAGAATGATGAGGTACTTCTAGAAGATTGCACTGTGGGAATAACCTGGTTCCAGAGCAGGAGTGGGATGTGAAGGGCCTGGGCCTGTTCAGGTGGGGCATCTGTCTTTCTGGGGTTGCATTTGAGGAGGGGTGGCCAGTGTCTTAGTCTGCTTGGGACACTTTAACCAAATGTACAGGGCAGCTTATAAAGAACATGTTTATTTCTTACTGTTCTAGAGGCTTTGGGAGGACCTACTTTCTGGATAACACCTTTTTGCTGTGTCCTCGAGTGATGGAAGGGCAAGGGTCCTGTGGGGTCTCTTTATGGGGCATTCATGCCAATCACAGTGCCTCTACCCTCTGGACCTAATCACCTCCCCAAAGGCACCATCTTTCAAGGCCTTGGGGGATAGGATGTCAACATGTAAATTTGGGCGTGCACATTCAGATGATGGCACCTGTCTTTGAAGGTTTTTCAAGCCACGGGGAAGACTTCGTCATATCTTCTCTGAGCAAGGAGAAGCTCCTGCTGATTTTGAACAGGGAAATGACTGGACACCTGGTGCTAGACAGGATCCTCACAGGGCTGGACCAGAGGGGCTGGGGGAACCCAGAAGAGGACAATGAGGGGGTAAAAATACAGGCAACAGGTGATGAGGGGCTGGCCTGGGGCACTCACAGAGCGCGTGAGGAGGATGTGGGGCATACCAGGGACAATAAGGAAGGTCACTGCACATGTCTCCAGTGGAGGAGACAGAGAGGACTTCCTCCCACTGCAGCACAGCTGCCCCACGCCCTGGACACATGCTGCTTCCCCACACACCTGGGGGAGCCTGGCAGAAGGCACGCTGACGCCTCTATTTGCTGGCTGTCTAGCTTGGCCCAGAGACACAGAGGCCTCACTTCCTCTGCCTTCCTGCATTTGGGTGATCTTCCTCCCAATGACTGTCATAGTCATAACTATAATAATCATAGTGGCAAGAACATGATTCTGAATGGATTGAGACTCTTTTTTCTGAGAATGCTAATATGTGTGAGGTGGGGATGGGAGGGGTCCTGCAGACGCAGGATGAGGCCCAACTGGCTGGAAAACCACTCCTGACCGTGCAGAGAGGACCTAGCCCAGAGGGATGTGTTTCCATGCTCTGGAGCACAGAATCAGGCCCAGATTAGGGCACAAGTCCCCCTCAGATGACGGAGGGCACAGTGGCCCCTGCTGCCTGGTACATGTCCACCGGACTCAGCCTCGCTGGTAGTGATGGAGAAAGATGCTTCAGAGCTTCAAACCCTTCTCACCTCTAAGGAGCCTTGCCAGGGTCTCAGTGGACAGTGACCCTCCCTTCCTGCTCCAGGCTCCCTTCTGGCTAACTACACAACTAGCCTATAACAATATACACCATCTCGCAGCATTTTATGAAGAGAATGCCTGTCTGTGTTCATTATCTCATTCAGTCCTCCCCACCACACTGATAGCATTAATGTTATCATTCAAGCTTGTTCTGCAAACTTACATGGAGCAGATAGTATTAAATACTGTGAAAATAAGGTCTGCTTGGGGTCAGTTGGGCACCCAAACAAGGGACTCAGGGGTTAAGTGGCTAGGTCTCTATGCTGCACTCAAACTCAGGTCTTCCCCAAGTTGTGTACCTTTCCCCGATCCACAAGGCACTGTATTATTATTATTATTATTATTATTATTATTATTATTATTATTATTACTATTATTATTATTATTGCTGGGGATGGAACCAGGGCCTCGTGCCTGCTAGATAAACACTCTACCACTGAAATATGTCCCAGCTCCCTGCCACCTTATTTTTTTTTAACATGCAGACTACCAAATTTCAGCACGTTACTTCTGCAGGTTATGAATATTCATTTTTCTCATCCCCCAGGAAAAATCTATGAAAGGACTCTACACTTACAATTTATTACTATTAGTACCCATTTATGGCAAGTTGTGTGAAAGTTGTTTTAAAAAACCCTGTTAGGCTTAGCAACATGGTTAGGCATACAGTATTGTAGCTAATCAAAAAATATCTGTAAATGAGGTCTTGACTCCCAGCCTTAGCTGACTTCCTCTCAAAACAAGAGTATCTAAGCTCATCTTTAAAAGTCTTCTATACCCTTCACTTCTCAAACATTTGGAATTAAAAAAAAATGTTTTGCAGCTGTTTTTTAAATGATGTCCAATATTTAAGGAGATTACTGATGAGTCTATTATAAAGAGGCAACACCTGGGCCCAGTAGGGACAATTTAAAAGCTTACCCTCCTTTCCAGTGGTGTGAAGGGGGACTTCATTGCATTTAGATTCTTTAGGTAGATATGGAAGGATGAGAAGCCGGAAATGCCTCCAGGCTGACAGTTCCTCTGCTTGTTCTTTCGTGGGGACCCAGACAGAGGAACTCTCTTTTGACTGTGCACATGCTGCCACCTTCCGGTGAAACTTGGCATCTTCTGTTCTTTTTAATATTATTATTATTATTATTTTATTCTAATTTGTTATATATGACAGCAGAATGCATTACAATTCATATTACACATATACAGCACAATTTTTCATACCTCTGGTTGCACACAAATTAGAGTCACACCATTCATAACTTCATACATGTAGTTAGGATAATGATGTCCATCTCATTCCACCATCTTTCCTATTTCATTTCCCTGTCCCTCCCTCCCTCCCTTTTCCCTACCTATAGTTTGTCTAATCCTCCCAAGCTACTCACCTAACCCCATTATAAATCAGCATCCTTATATCAGAGAAATCCTTATGTCAGAGAAAACATTCAGCATTTGTTTTTTGGGGACTGGCTAACTTCACTTACCATTATATTCTCAACTCCATCCATTTACCTGCAAATGCCATGATTTTATTCTCTTTTAATGCTGAATAGTATGTGTGTGTGTGTGTGTGTGTGTGTATCACAGTTTCTTTAACTGTTCATCAACCGAAGGACATCTATGTTGGTCCTACAGTTTAGCTATTGTAAATTGTGCTGCTATAAACGTTGATATAGCTGCGTCCCTGTAGTATGCTGTTTTTAAGTCCTTTGGGTATAGACCGAGGAGAGGGATAGCTGGGTCAAATAGTGGTTCCATTCCAAGTTTTCCAAAGATTCTCCACGCTGCTTTCCATTTTGGCTGCACCAATTTGCAAGTCCCACCAGCAATGTATGAGTGTACTTTTTTCCTCACATCCTCGCCAACACTTATTGTTATATCTTCATAATAGCTGCCATTCTGACTGGAGTGAGATGAACTCTTAGAGTAGTTGTGATTTGCATTTCTCTAATTGCTAGAGATGTTGAACATTTTTTCATATATTTGTTGATTAATTGTATATCATCTTCTAAGAAGAGTCAGTTCAATTTCTTGGCCCATTTATTGATTGGGTTATTTGTTTTTTTGATGTTAATATTTTTGAGTTCTTAATATATCCTAGAGATTAGTGCTTTATCTGATGTGCATGTGGGAAAACTTTGCTCCCCAAATCTAGGCTCTCTATTCACTTCACTGATTGTTTCTTTGAAGAAGCTTTTTAGTTTGAATCCATCACATTTATTGATTCTGGATTTTAATTCTTATGCTATAGAAGTTTTATTAAGGAAGCTGGGGCCTAATCAGACATTATGGAGATTTGGGCCTACTTTTTATTCTAAAAGGCACAGTGTCTCTAGTTTAATTCCTAGGTCCTTGATCCATTTTGAGTTGAGTTTTGTGCATGGTGAGAGATAGGGGTTTAATTTCATTTTGTTGCATATGGATTTCCAGTTCTCCCAGCACTATTTGTTGAAGAGGCTATCTTTTCTCCAATGCATGTTTTTGGCCCCTTTGTCTAATATAAGATAACTGTAGTTATGTGTAGCTTGTTTCTGTGTCCTCTATTCTGTACCATTGTTCTACCAGTCTGTTTTGGTGCCAATACCATTTTGTTTTTGTTACTATTGCTCTATAGCATAGTTTAAGGTCTGGTATAGTGATGCCACCTACTTCACTCTTCTTGCTAAAGATTGCTTTAGCTATTCTGGGTCTCTTATTTTTCTAGATGAGAAATAGATCTTCTGGTCTTTTCTATTCACTTAGTGAACACAGGTTCTACTCCCGGATCCCATATGCTGGGGATACAAGTGAAATTCTGGGGGGGGTGGGTGGGAAGTGATATGAAAAATAAGTACCTACACACAGAAAAAGGCAAGATAACTTCCTTACCTAGTGCTAAATGTTATGAAAATAAAGCATGAAGCACAAATAAAGCAAAAGAATTCACTGGAGCAACTGCTGAGGAAACACTTCAGCCAGGTGTCACTGAAGGCCTCCTGAGAAGGGTGTTTAATCCCAGAACTGACCGAGGAGTGGGAATCAGGCCCCAGATAGGAGGTCCCCAGGAGCAGGGGGGATGGGAGGGAGCCCCTAGGCTACAATAGGAGAGACGGTCAAGACATGCAGAGCCTTCTAGAACATTCCATGTACAGTGGAATCCACTGGAAGATTTTAGTCTTAAACGTTCTTTGAGACTTTGTGTCTGGACTTTTCACTAAATTCTTCATGCAGGTGCAAGGAGTCATGATGATAGAGCCCCAGAAACTAAACACTCACACTGCGGAGCTGCACGTTTGGGTCACCTGGGGAATTTATGAAATCCTGGTGCCTGAGCAACTCAATCCTAATTGTGGATGGGGTCCAGAACTCGTATTTGGTCCAATATTTGTGAGTGATTTAGTGCACCACCAGAGCTGAGGACTGCCAAGCGTGTGGGAAACGTGGCCTCAGCTGAGGGTGGTCAGGGAGAGCCTGACTCTCAGGGCGAGGGTTCCAGAAATTCCGGGGTAGTACGAGAGCGCTGATTTGGGGGTGGGCGGGCTGACTTTTGCTCTGGTGGGCTGTGAAGGGAGAAGGAGAAAGCAGACTGCAAAGTGCTGGGTATTTTGAGAAAGAGCTGGCTGGGTTTGAAAAGCGACACACGGGAAGGAACACAGAACTGTTTTTATTACTTTGGAGGAAAAGGAGGTACAGAAAAGGTCAGAGGGGAGTCAGGGTGGAGGCCTGATCTGCGGAGGCGGATCTGGAGCTTTGGGAGGCTCACTCTGGTGGCCCCTCATGGACCTGTCCTGCCTTCAGGCATCCCACTCTACCTGGCCTCTTAGCTACCTCTCTTCCAGAAGCTTCCAGGAGAAGCAGCTGCCTACACCCTGAGGCCAAGGGAGAGGCTCCTGCGTCTCACCAGCTGCCTTCCATGGGCACCCCCTGGCAGGTGCCAGGCTTCCTGTGGGTGAATCTGCACCGCAAATCCAACCCCAAACCGCTCAGGCCGGAGGGAATTTATAGGCTCAAATGGCAGAAGAGTTTAGGGGTGTGGTTTCTGGTGGTCTAGTTCCTGAAGCCAATCGCTGTGGGAGGGGAATACAGGGCTCTGATTGGTCGAACCAGAGTCACATTGGACCAATGGGAGCAGTGGCTGGTGTGGTGGGGGTGTCATACAAAGAGAAGAGCTCAACCCAGAGACAGTAGCAGTTCACCAGAAGACAGTCATCACGGACTGTAACACCCAAGTGAGGGCCAAGGGTGCTGGCGTGACCCAAGCCAGCCAACATGCCCTGCGAGGTCTCGTCATACCCAGGAAGAGCGCAGAGCTGACCATATTCCTTGTCCCGTTGGTGGATTTGAGTAGCTGTGGGTTGAGCTTGAAGATTTCGAGGAGCACTGTGGCCACCGCCTCAGGTTGGTTGAGGGACGGCCAACGATGCTTGTTGTAGGGTGAAGGTGACCCAACTTCTCCAGTGACACGCATACTAGAAAATGCCTGGCTGTCTCGCTTGCTTTCCCCGTGAAGCCTCCTCCTCCAGGTGAGTCCTTGCTCCAAGGTAGGCCCATCCTAGTGACAAGGAGTAAAAGGTGATTTGTAGACATTTCTTTTTTCCCCTTCAACATGGATTTTCTTTTCCAGAGCAGTTTTACATTCAGCAAATTTGAGCAAAGAGTACAGACTTCCCATAGGATCCCTGCCCCACCAACTCCCCCACAGGAGGTTACGTGTGTTAGGATTGATGAACCTACAGCGATGCATTGTTACCACCCAAAGTTCATGGTTCGCATTACGGTCCATGACGGTGGCACTCTGAGGGCTTAGGTAGACCCAGGATGGCAGGCATCACCATTATAGTATCACAAAAGAGTGGTTTCCACTGCCCTCAAAATCCTCTGTGCCCTCTTTACCCTGTCTGTTCCTCCAGAGGGCTCTCCCCTTTCCCTCTGGCAACCATTGGAACTTTTTTTTTTAACTGTCTCCACAGTTTTGCCTTTTAGTTGAAATGCAGTATATAGTCTTAAGATTTGCTTCATTCACTTAACAATGTGCACTTAAACTTCATCCACCTCTTTTTGTGGCCTCTTTTTAGTACTAAGGAATATTTTATTGTCTAGATGAACCACAGTTTACTTATCCTGAGGACATCTTGTTAGCTTTCAAGTTTTGGCAATTATGAATAAAGTTGTGAACATCATTTTCAGGTTTTTATGTAGATACACATTTTTAACCCCTCTAGGTCAATACCAAAGAGTGCAATTGCTGGATTGTACAGTAAGAATATGTTTAGTTTTGTAAGAAACTGCCCAACTGCCTGTCTACTAGTTTGCAGTTTGCCCCAGGAATTAATACAAGAGAGTTCTGGCTGCTCCACAGCTCCATCAGTACTTTGTACTGTCAGCGTTCTGGGTTTTGACCATTCTAATAGGTGCCCAGTGATGTCTCTTTATTGTTTTAATTTGTAATTCTCTGATGACATCTGATGTGGAGCATCTTTTAATATGCTTGTTTGCCATTTTTAGTGAGTTATCTGATCAGGCCTTTGACCCACAGGCTGCACCAAAAGGTTTGTTTTCTTTCCAAGTTCATTTTAAGAATTCTCTCCATATTCTGAGTAGCAATCCTTTATTAAAATGTCTTTTGCAAAGTTTTCTCAATCTGTGGCTTGTCTTCATTCTCTTGAAGCAGACAGTTGAGCTAGTACCTTTCTCTTGGTCCTAAACAGTAGAAATCTTTGTCTCCAGGGCTAGAGTGATGGCCATGTGGTGCGAACACCAATGGAGAGCCCCGGCACTGGACTGGCTAATGGTGGGTTTTTATTGAGCTAGCAAGAAGAGGAAGCAAGGCTCAGCAACTAGAATCACCAGATGAGAGTGCACTCAAGGTCGTGAGCAGGGAGCAGCTTCTGGAGGTGACAGTACCACGGACGTGGGCTGGGCAGGTCTGGATGGCTGTAAGAATGTCCAGTCGGGGCTGATCATTAAGGGCTCAAGCTGTCATTATTGATAAAGCCCTTACTGCTGGAATCTCTCTGATTGGAATCAATGGGCTCAGATTGGAAAGAAAAATGCTGAATTCTTTTTTTTTTCTGCTAATATTTGTGAATTCAGATCTGTGATCAAATATCAAGAAAAAATTGAGAGATTTCAACTTGGATCAGACAGCATCATGAACAAGCCGCCTTATTGAGCCTCCTCAGTTCTGAGTTTCAAGCCAAATATAAAAGGAAGAGAGGGGGGAAAGACGGTGACAGAAAGAAGGATGGGAAGAGAGTAAAAAGAGAAAGGCGAGAAGGGGAAATCAAGCAAGCAGGGAAGCAGGAAACGAGGAAAGTTTGCTATTATGGGCTTTCCAGATGGCTTAAAATTGAAGACATGCTGGGGTGGAGCTCAGCAGCAGAGCACTTGCCTACCATGCTTGGGGCCCTGGGGTTCCACCCCAAGGCCTGCAAAAGAAAAAAAAATGAAGAAGGCAATCACAGCAGGAAAACTTAGCCGGCTCCTTCTCACCTCCTACCTGCCTGCTTGGCTCGAAGTCATGCTCACCTCATTACCTGAGGAAGAGCAAGAGGCCCGGGCAGCCGGGACCTTGTCCAGGATCACACGATGAGCTCAGGACATTGTGCCTCTTCTACCTAAAAGCTTACAGAATTGGCTTCTTGGACGTGATATAATTAGAACCTCATATAGAAAGCAAAAGTCATTAACAGCAGAACGAAGATGACTGCAAATGGACCTACAGAATCGGGGAAAGAGGGAGCTGGAAGCAGGTGACTTAGTTTCCACAATGCAGGCAACAGGGCAGTTTCACAACCACCCTGACATCCTGGAAGGCTTGTGGAGGAGAACTAACCCTCAAGGCACAGGAGCTCCCAAGGGAAAGAAAAAACAGAACGAATGAGAATATAATCTTACGTTTATTAAAAAGCAGTACCTTTTTCAAAACAATCATGGGTGTAAAGCTACTGTCCTTGCCAATTTGTCTCAGGTTGGGAAAGAAGTACAGGACACAAGTAGAGCTGGCAGAGGGGCTGATGGACCCTAGCCCTTGCCCAGTGCCCTCCTCATGCTGTCTGTCCCTTCAGAAGGGCCTCCACAGACATCTTTCCCCACTGTTTATTCTCCACTGGTGCCGGCCCTGCCTCTCTCATGGCCCTCAGCATCAGGAAGGATCCCTTTCCCCAGCAACTGTACCTTCTAAGTCAACGTTTTTCATGCCTGACTTGTTGGCCCCCAGCCTTGCTGCTGGGAAGAGCCATCTGAAAACCTGGCCCTGGATCCCTGTGATCACTGGGGGCACCCAGGTGGTGAACTTTAAAAAGTCACAAGGTCATTCTGATGTGCGCTGAGGGCTGAGAACTTTCCTGGCCCTGTGAGAGGGCCTATTCTATAATTCACAGTTGCCAGAGTTCAAGAATATTGAGGTTTCCTCAGGACTTTTATGAAGAGGTACTTTAAAAAAGTTAAATACATTTTTAATTGCTATATAATCATTGTACATATTTATGGGGTACTTCAATACATGCATACAAATATGCACAGAACAGATCAGGGTACTTGGCGTATCTATTACCTCAGACATTTACTTTTCCTAGGACCATTCAAACTCTCCTTTACTAGCTGTTTTTCCCCCCAGACACGTGCACATATTTAGCTCAGTCAATTTGCAGCAGGTGTGGAGGTGCACACCTGTAATCCTAGAAACTCACAGGCAGCCTGAGAAAATTAGCACGATCCTATCCCAAAATTTAAAAACTGAAAAAGCCCTAAAGATGCAGCTTGGTAGGAGAATGCCACTGGACTCCAGTACCACAAAAAGGGAACAAAACAAAGCCAGAGAGAAATTCGTCACATTGCCAAGAGAGTGGATTAATATGACTGGGTGGCAATTCTTGAGTTTTAGCTATTTAAGAATGTATTTGCATCTGAGAGTCTAGGAAAGAAAACAGTGTCAGAGGGTGAATTCAATTTATAACAGTCAACATTTGTTAGATAAGCAAAAGACAATGCTGGATGATAGCTTGACCACATACTCTGAATTTCATTATGGTATATTTGAATTGGAGTAGTAAAATTCATACATTGAAAGTATATGACTTGATGTTTTAAAATAAACATAGGAAGGATTTGTAGGAAAAAATTATATAAAATATCTTCATCATCGCGTAACATTTTTACAATGTAGGTTCAGTTCCCTTTGCTCGTTCTTGACCTCAGGCAACCACTAATTGAACTGCTAGATTTTCATACAAATGTTAACTTTTCATACAATGTAAACTCTTTTGTCAATTAACATGCTTTTGCGATTTTTTGATGTTATATTCACCTGTAGTTTGTCCTCTCTTATTGGCAAGTAGTATTCCACTGAGTGTATAGACCATATTAATTTATCCATTTACTAGTTTATGGTCACTTAGGTTATTTCCATTTTTTTTTCTCCTGCAAAAAATCTATGACTAAAATAATCACACACACAAAGTTTTATGAGAGTATATTTTTGTTCGCTTGGGAAAATACATAACAGTGTGATTCCTGGGTCACTAGCTGTTTTGAAATATTCGGTTTATTGTTGCCAACCATAGTTACCCCACTGTGCTGCAAACACTGGAATTATTCCTCCTACCCGTGCGTATTCCAGAAGAACCCCGTGGCCATCAGCCCCCTGTCTCCATCCCCTTCTCACCCAGGCTCTGGTGACCACTCTCCCACTCTTCTCTTCTCCAAGACCAATGTTTCAGCTTCCATATGTGAAGGAGATGTGCGGTATGTGTATTGCATACTTTACTTACGTCACCTAATGTCCTCCAGTTTGTCCACTCTGCTGCAAATGAGAGGACTTTCTTTTTGTGGCTAATATTGTGTATGTACAACATGCTTTCCTGACCTGTCCATCTGCCAGTGAGCGCCTAGGTTGATTCCACATCTTGGCTGTGGTGAAGAGTTCTGCAGTAAACACAGGACGCCTCCTTGAGTTACACCCCAGGGTCTCATGCGGATGGGCTGAGGACTCCCTGCCTCTCACTGGGAGTCCTACCGAGAGCTCCTGGAGGTGGAAGCTGGGCATTGCTTTTGGTGGTTTCCTCGACTTTTGCAGATGTGGTCAGAGTACAGTATCAAGTTCTGCCACACACACACAAATGAACCTGCAAACAAAGAAAATGCGTTGTTAAATAACTTCATCATCACAAATTAAAGGAACAAGGCATCAAACTCTCCGGGGATGATAGATAGACCAGAAATAAAACTAGCAACCAGAGAGCATGCAGGAAAGGCTAAAATAGGTAGCATTAATAAAGAAAAAGAAAAATACAGTCCTACATGGAACACCTAACCAAGTAATTAAAATGGTTAGAAAATCAACAAATCAGTCAGCCCTTGCAAAAAAATAATAATAATTGTACCAGTAAAAAAAAAAAAAGAGTAAAAAAAGTGGAAACAGAAAGAAATATGAGCCCAAGAATGGAAACCAAGATTTGATTCTTTATTTAAAAGCATGACTGAAATAGTCTGGCTTGACCAACCAACAAAAGAGAAAGAGTATTATGAGAATATTAACTTGTTTTAAAAAGGCAATTATCATCATTTAAAAAGGCAGTCACCACATAGAAAAAACATTTTTTTCTTAATGTTATCTACTAGTTCGTGTAGCTGTAACTGCTAAGAATGATTGTGCAAATTAAATAAGCCACTTGAGAATCCAGACTGTTGGGAAGTCTGGCCTTGTGTCATCAAAGGCACACTCTCCAGACCTTGAGGTGTGGGAGCAGGGAGACCAGAGCCTGGGACCCTGGTGCCACTGCCACTCCCCTCCTGCTGGCTATTCTCCGGCTTCCTGTCCAGTGGCTGCTGGCCTAGGGCCCCATGCTCTGAAAGAGGGTGGCCCAGTTTTGACCATGCCCACACAGTGCTGCTTCCAACAGTGGACCCAGAGGACCAAGCCTCAACTCGTGGGCCTTTGGAGTGGACACCTACTCAAGCCAGAGCACTCGTCAGGGGAGTCCAGATTTCGCTGTCTTCTTTTAGAGAGTAGTGGGCTTTATTAATTTACTGGCGTGTAGACTGGATCTCATTGTGGGCTTTATTAATTTACTGGTATGTAGACTGGATCTCACTGTAGACTTCAGGGCAGGTCTGGAATTTTTCTTAGTCTCTAGTTAGAGAAAACCTTACTCTTAAAATCATGGCCTTTTTGGGGGGAATCTAAATTAAATGCCCAGGATTATTAGCAAGATCTCTTCCTTTTAAATGGTCAGAATATCAAACTCTCCCAATATATGTGATCTCTGGGATCTCTGGCCAGCTCACAATGCTGTCCCCATCCCCGGTAGCTATTCTCTGCCAGGATTTTAGAATTTGGCCAAGATTCAAAGTGAATTAAAATGCAGTTTTCTGGGGATATTTCTCGGTCAGTTCCATCTGTCATATCTGCTTCCTCCTTTCAAACAGAGCACTATGCCCTGGGCTGAACTCCTAGAGCTGCTTTTTGGAAAACGACCCTAAGCAGGAACATGGGGTGGATGGAAGACTTACATTGAGTGTTTTTTTTTCTTTCTTTCTAGGATCACATTCCTCTATTGTCTGCTGTCCGGTGCCTGAAGAAGAGTTGCTTTAGCATCTTGTTCAATTTTATCGTTGATCAGAGAAGTAAGGTATGCTTGGCACCTTTCACCCCACTCTAGCAGGAACCAGAGAACTTGCTCCCAAGTCTCTTTATCACACATGTACAGTTATGCTCTCATAGAGATGGTAATTTTATCTGTTGGATGAGAATTCTGCCTTTTTACCTCTTTCTACAGAGGCTGGGTAAGGGATAGAAATTAGGAAAGAGGCTTGGATGGGGATTTTGTATGGGAAGGCATGTGCCTGGGCCAAGCACTACCTGGTTGTCTGCCCTATGGAAATGCTACCGTACTAGTTAGGCACCAGGTGCTGCATTGCCAGCTCCCACTCTATACACATAATTCCCAAATAGCAGTGCCTCCTGTCTTGAGATTCCCCTGAGGTCTGTTTCCTTCGTGGACCCAGATATACAGTGATCACCATTGGCTTATACTAATTGGAGATGAAGACTCTCCAGGGCTGTACACTACCAGCTAGTGGTCTGACAGTAACTGGGAAACGGCATCCCTCCCGGGCTGCCCTTTGCTCTTTTTAGGGAGACATAGGCCATGCATGGCTCATGCAGAAGAGCACAGCTCTGACCCATGGGAGCGCCACTTCATTGTGGATCAGCAATAGCACTGAGGCTATTTAGACTGATTCCTTAGCCTTAGTCCTTGTTTTCTGAGTTCAATGTGATCGTCACCCATGTGTTAATGCTGCCAGCATTTTTTTTAGTGATGACCATTCTCTTCCTTGCTGTTTCTAATTTCTACATTGATTACTTGGGCTCTCAAGTTCCCCCCTTAGAATGGCATATTTGCATATTCTGTTTTATGTGCTTATCTTTGAGCTCCTGTCTCTGTGAACTAAGTTCTTATTCATTTACCTTAGCACCTAAGCTGGTTCTGAAGGCATTCCTTCAGTTGTTTGTGGCATTATCATCAGGGATGATTCGCCCCTGGAGCACTCTGCCTTGACCCACAGGACCGACAGGAGCCCAGAAAAGAAATGTTTTTATTTCTTTCAAAGTCAGAAAAATAAATAATACCAAAAATATGACATTGAATCTACACTGGTGTTATATTAATATTTGTGCCAATGAGATCATAAAATATACTTTGAACACCATTTTTATGGAGGAAGGACATTTTTATGTAGGAAGGAGTTCAAAAAGACAAAAATTCCCTGTGACCACAAAAGTCATAATGTGACCCTGATTATTTTACTTAACAAATTAACATGAATTCCTTGGTATCACTTATCACCTGGATCCTAACTGAATGTCCCTGGCTATGTTGGAGTTATCGTTTCTAGCTGGTTTGTGGGGTTAACACCTTGTGCTTGGCTGGCAAGACTGTTGAGTCTCTAGGGTGCCCCTTCTTTCCCTGAGCCCCACGCTGACGCTGATGACCTTTTGCAGAAACGTTAGTTGCCTAGCCACTCTGGTTGTCTATAGCTACCTGTTTGATTCTTTGTAGTGGCATTTATCTTCTTTCTCCATTTTCTACGTTGCTTGTTAGGGAAGTTAGTTGTTCAGGCTTCGTATCTACATGTTGAATGTTCAGGGTAAGGATGCGTCAAAGGCAGGGTCATATTGCTTTGTGTCTTGTTATTACAGAGGTGCCTAACAGCTGATGTCCCAACTATAGTGACGCTAAGATCAGCAAAGACATTCAGGTGGTGATGGATGATAATTAAATGCTTCAACTTTGCTGCTGGAGAATGCTCTTGTCTGGTCTTGAAAACCGTGATTTTCCTACTTTGTTCATTCTTGTAGCAGTGTCCTCAACACTTGGAAAGATTTGTTCAGATGCTTCATACAGAAAAATCAGGATAAATGCTTATTTTTTCCTTTACACTGCTGATTTTCATATTAAGCAGTTGGTGAACTGGTTGCTTTTATTGCTGTTCAATGAACCTGAGTGTTTTCCTCTTTCTGCTGAAAACAGAAGCAATACAACCCAACAGCCATGCCTGTGCCGGAACCCAGGCACCCTGAGCAATCATCTCCAGGAGAGGAGCCGAGATTCCTTAAAGGGATGATTCCAGGACTGGGACAGGAAGTACACAGGACAATGCCCAGACAACTTTCATGCCAGAAAGCTGAAAGTTATCAAAGAGTAAAGACTTGAGTTGAAAGGACATAGGGTCTTACCACAGCAGACAGAAAGAACATCAGAAAAGACCTATGTAAAATGTTTTTCTGTGTAGCAGAGATTGAACCCAGGGGCGATTAACTACTGAGCTACATCTCCGGAACTTTGGGTTTTTATTTTATGACAGGGTCTTGCTAAGTTGCTTAGGGCCTTGCTAAGTGGCTGAGGCTGATCTCACATTGCCTCAGCCTCAGCCTCCTGATTTGCTGGAATTACAGACAAAATGAAGTATTGATTAAAATAAACCAACCATATGAAATCTATGTGCTCACTATAGGGAGGGAGGGAGAGAGAGAGTAGAGGGAGTATAAAAAGTGCATATGCAACATTTTAGTTGTCGCCAAACTTCCTCTGCAGAAGCTTCTATATCACTTCCAGAATTGTGCAAGCAGTGTTGTTTTCAAACAAATTCCCAACAGAATACACCAGTGAACTTGGAGGAAAGTGATGCCATTATGGTGTAGTTTTTATTTTTACTTGTCTCATTTTGAGCCCTATTGAAAAATTTTTCTCAATTCAAAGTTTTTTTTTCAATTATTTTCCTATGAACTTTCTGTGCATTTATCTTTTAAATTTACTCAATGGCTACTTGACCTGTTTCCTCCTAAATTTCTAAGAGTTATTTGTATATTAGGGACAGTAGTCCTTTTCTGTAATATAGGTTGCAAATACACTTTCCCACTTTCTCATTTTTTGATTGATTGTAGTCATTTTTGTTTGTTTGCCATGAAAAATTTTTTATTTTGTTTTTCATTAATGCAATTGAATGTATTCGTCTTTTAAAATTGCTTCTGGATGTTGTGTCATTAAATGGGTGATGTCTTGGATTTTTTTTCAATACATAAAATATTGTATTTACATAGAGTACAGTAAATATAAAAGATTGGAATATGAGCTGGGTGTGGTGGCAGTCGCCTGTATTCCCAGCCCCTCAGCAGGCTGAGGCAGGAGAACAGCAAGTTCAAAGCCATCCTCAGAAACTTAGGCCTAAGCTACTCAGCCAGACCCTGTCTCAAAATAAACTATAAAAAGGGCTGGGGATGTGGCCTAGTGGTTGGGTGTCCCTGAGTTCAATCCGAGGTACCAAAAAAAAAAAAAAAAAGATGATGAAATTAAACTATTTCCCCTTTTTATTGGTTCTTTTTAGTTACACATCACATTAAGGTTCATTTTGATGTAACTATAAAAGCTCAGAAGGTAGTTTGCTATAACTCAGTCCCTGCTTCTCCCCTCTCCCCCCTCCTGTCCCCCTCCCCCCTCCTGTCCCCCTCCCCCCTCCTGTCCCCCTCCCCCCCTCCTGTCCCCCTCCCCCCTCCTGTCCCCCTCCCCCCTCCTGTCCCCCTCCCCCTCCTGTCCCCCTCCCCCCTCCTGTCCCCCTCCCCCCTCCGCTCCCCCTCCCTCCTCCCCCTCCTCTCTCCTCTTCCCCCTTCTCCTCCCCTCCCCTCCCCCCTCTTCCCTTTCCTCTGCTCCACTGATCTATTTACTTTTAGCTTTTTGCTAGTAGTCCCAAAAGCTAAAAGTAAATAGACTTTTCTGTTTACTTTTGGACTTCTTGATTCCCTGCCCCCACACACCAGTGCATCTGTTGAGCCACCTGATGAAGACCAGGCATTTTGTGATCCCAGAGAAAGAGGCAGCTGATGGCTGAGCTGGCCTGGCCTTGGGCTGCCTGGCGCCCACCCGGGACCTGCGAGTCCTCCTGCCGGACAGACAATTCCCCAGAACATCTACAATGGAGGAGACCGCTTTGTGCCCAAACCTAAGACCAAGGAAGACCACTCCGTGGTGGCTGCGGGGCGCCGAGAAAGCAGGCCCAGCTCAGAACTCAGGAGTGACCACCACACGGGCTCCGCCTCCGACTGCAGCTCCTCGCCTTTCACACGCCCCCGCCCCAATCAGGTTATGAGGATGCCCGATCGAGGATCACCTGCTTTCCACACTCTCATAGACCCCCAGTCCTGAGGCTCCTGTCCTTTCCGGCTCTTAGTGAGACCCCGGGTTCCCCTGCCCACTCCACTTGCACTGCCCTGTTCTGGTAGCCCAGGGGGCCGGGGAGTCCCAGGGGAAGGAGCAGGGCGGGGGTGCGAGTGCAGGTTCCAGGCTGCCAGGTGTGAGCGGAGGCACCCGGGCTTTGGTGCACCTTCCTAAATCCAGGTGTGGCTCTGACTCTGGCAGAGAAGGTCCACCCCAAAGCCTCTCCAATCTGTTCCCACTTATCCCTAGTGTCCCTTTCCACCAGGCATCAGCCAGGAGAGGACCCCAGGGAGGCCTGCAGGGCCCATTTGCTCTGCCCACGTCTGGTGCCCTAGGGAAAATCCTCCAGACTTGGGGTGGGCGTGTAGGGGGTTCTGCCAGCCGGTGGTCGCCCAGCACCGCTGCCCCTCTGTTCCACTTGGAGTCCCCAGTTTCTTGACGTTTTTGTGTATTTATGTCCCTTTCCCTTTTTGATTGCTGTGAGTCAAGTTTTTATTGGTTTTAAATGTTGGCTCTCTAATTTTGTCAGCGCTGGGGAGGGGAATTCTGCAGTCTTGCTGCTTTCTGGTAAAGAAGGTGTCTCCGTCCCCCACCAGCTTCCTCCCTTAAAACACTTGGTGAGTAATCCTCTTTTTCACCTTTTCTGTAGATCCTGCAAGCTCTCCTTTCTTTTCAGGTGATCATTTTGGCAACAAACGTCATTTTTCCCCCTGCTAATGTATACTTCTTCCAGGTATTAAAACAGAATCAGGCTCTTGGTTGAATAAAGGAAATAAAAAATACCATAAATTCATGGCAAAGGCATCTTCCTTTCACCTAGTGTGTAAGTTGGGGCTTACTGCAGTGGTGACCTGTGGTCATTCCTCAGAGTTTATGTTCATGCTACTCAATGTCCCATGTCAATGGGGACCTTTGCTCAGTGAATGGGCAGTTCTATTTATAAAGGATTTTGTCATTGTCTTGAACAAAATTGTTTCCCCAGTGTCTTAGTCTGCTTTGTGCTGCTATAATAGAATACCACAGGCTGGGTGATTTATAAAGGAGAAATTTATGTTCTCACAGTTCTGAAGGCTGGGAGTTCAAGGTCAAGGGGCCACAGGTTCCGAGTCAGGTAAGGGCCCCCTATTTGCTTCCAAGGTGGCGTCCTGATGCTGTGTCTTCACAGAACAGTGGGCAGGTGAACCCACTCCCAAAAGCCTTTTGCACAGGGCATGAATTCATTCACAAAGACACATGACCTGGATGCCACAGAGGCCCTGCCTCCCAATGTGGCTGCAGTTGGGATTCAGTTTCCCACAGGTGGATCTGGGGACACATTCAAACCACAGGACCAGTCAGTTCTCTGAACTGTTCTCCACCACCATGTTAGGTATGTCTGTGCACCTTCTCCAACGGCCCCCAGCTGGCTGTCTCAGCTCAGGCTTCTCTTGGTTAAGCACTCGCAGCGACTCTCGCTGGCCTCTCCATAGCAAGAAAAACACTCTATGTGGAGACCCGTGGTCCATAGTGTGCCACTCAGAACTGCAGTGACCAGGGATGTCAGGGGCATGAGTTTAGGAATTCTGCTCACCACCAGCCAACTGTTGGCTCACACAAGCTTGTGGTAGTTAAAATACGGACCTGATTCTCCTTATTTATGCTGGTACATTTAAATTTTTTTATATCCAATGTCGGATACTTCCAATTAGCCTAGCTCCCTGGGTGGTAAGTTCTGGGAGGATCCGTACTGGATGATCATGGCAGAACTTAGCCCTGTGATCAAATAAGAAATAACTCTGCAGACACTTTCTGTATTGTTTCCACGCCCACCCCCTACCCCTTCTCCTGGGCAGCTGAACAAAGTGGTCCTGGGGGGTGTGGCCTTGACCATGCTGAGCTCAGGAGCAGAACACTCAGGCCCATAAGTCTCAGGCCCTTTCTGTCTCTCTTACAGCCCTGATAAAGGAACCAGGGTGAGCGCTGACCACCCTCCTCTCTCTCCTACTTGTCTCTTCCCTTCTGAGCCCTCTGTCTCTGCTGAACTCAGGGCTGGGGGCACCCTGTGCGCTCAGAACCCACAGCTGGGCAGTCCCTTCAGGAAGTTGGAACTCTGGTGGGGCATGCCTGCCCCCTGCTGCCGTGTAGGAGGAAGCGCAGCCTGCGCTGGGGAGGGCTCCCAGTTCTCCAGAGGATGCTGTCTCAGTACATGTGTGCTGCTATGGCGGACAGCCACACGCTAATGACTTTGTAAAGAAGAAGGATTCCTTTCTTATGGTCTTGGAGCCTGGGAAGTCCAAGATCGGCAGGCTTGGTGTCTGGGGACAGTCCCATCTGCGTTTCCAAGACAGCCTTGAACTCTGCAGACTCCAGAGTTCTGTGTCCTTCTATGACAGAAGGTGGGAAGCAGAGGGCGAAGCTCTACCTGTCAGGCCCTTGGGTGAGGGCACTTCATCCCGCTCATGAAGGCAGAGTCCTCATGGCCAGTCGTCCACCTCTTCACACCATGAACAACACACTCAACCAAAGAAGCTGCTCCTGAAACCACAAACTGTGGCTAATGCCAGTGAGAGAGGAGAAGGGGGTCTGGGAGGCTTGAGGATGTACGGCTCGTGTTCCTTTCCTCGGGGCAAAGGCATTCATTACTTGGAATGGAAGAAGAGAAAAACGAAAAATTGCATCATGAGCCAAGGGCTTCAATGATGTCACAATGCATAAAAACAACATCTGTATGTATAAGCACCTCGAGGATGGAAGAGGTCACCAGTCTTGGCTCTTGGTTAGAAACGAACTTCAACTGTGGGCTGAGCTTCTTTACCCAGTGCTCATCACATTGCACAAGTGTTATCCTGCTCAGGGGTTCACTCATCAGCAAAAATCTATTATGGTTAACTGTGCTCCATGTACTGGGGAGGTGTTTAGGGCGGTTGAAGGGAGGAAATAGAAACTTTAGTAACACAGTCTCTGTCCTAAGCAGCTCACAGGATGGAGGGACCTGACAAGGCAGAGTTCACAGAGGGTCAGACCATGGAAAGTGTTCACTCAAGGCCAGCTCTCTCCCATCCCTCTCTGGTCCCCCGAGTGTCCCCCTGTGCGGTACCACCTGTACTGCTTTCCTACCTTGCTTCTCATGATTCTCAGCTTAGGGGCTATTTCTCTGGGCAGTCTTCAGCTTTCAAGTTCACTGAAATGTATTTCTGGGTTACTGTGTCCTCACCACACTGGGTTTCCAAATGCCTGGTCCACATGTTTGTTCCTTCAGCAGATCCTCAGCTGTGCTCATTGATGAAATTCAGGGCTTCACGCAAGATGTAGCCTATAAATAGCCACTGAAGGAATTGTGGCTACTCAGCTTGGAGAAGAGAGCCAACAGGACAGAGACGATCAGACTTGTGAAGATCTGTCCTGGACTCTGTGTCAGAGGCAGAACTGACTGATTGATAGAAGAGAAAGACTGTGGCTTCAAACCAGTAATGTTGCCAAAACCAGAGCCAACCCAAAGTAGGATGCCCTGCTTTTGGATCCTTGGTTACTAATTTTTCCTTTATGTAAGTGTGAAGGCTCACGTGTGACACAATTCAAGAAAGTTCAGAGGAGAAAAGATTGGGTTGTGAGAGTCTTAACCCCATCAGTGAATTCATCCCCTGATAGGGATCAACTGAGTGGTAACTGAAGTGGTGAGTGTGGCTGGAGGAGGGGGGAATTAGGGTTTTGTGTGTGTGTGTGTGTGTGTGTGTGTGTGTGTGTGTGTGTGTCTGGCAAGTGGAAATCCTTCTCTGCTTCTTGATCACCATGATGTGAGCTGCTTCCCTCTGCCACACACTCTGCCATGATGTTCAGCCTCACCTTGAGCCCCAAGAAATGGAGCCAATCTTCTATGGCCTAGGACTTCTGAAAATATGAGCACTCAAACTTTTCCTCCTCTAAAGTAGATCTGGTTGAATCCTTTAGTCACAGCAGCAAAAAAAAAAAAAAAAAAAAAAAAAGCTGACTGAAACAGTAAGTAATGCTGAGATGAAAAGATTCTGTCAGCTTCTAATCATTTTTGAATAAATATCATATAAGTAACCCTATCAGAAAATGTTGCAGTCATAATTAGCTAATGCAAAGTTTCAAGAGATTTTAGTTCTACTTACAGCATTCGTTCTGAAGTACTTTCTATAGGAGGTAGGCAGTCAGCATTCGTTACTCCTTAGTTTTTGATTAATTGACTTTCTCTGACTTTGACAGGAGAAAGGGGAAATCTAGGATTCCTTTGCACGGCATGGTCAGATGCAAGTGCAGGGTAGGAGTGCCCTCTAGCTGCCACATTTAAATCAAGAGAAATAAATTACAATCGCAGCCATGTAACGATCGCACGTCCCCCTCTAGTGGCTGAAGTGGATACATGCAGCGTTTCCAGTCCCAAAGAGACTAGTGCTGCTCACTATGCCCTTGAGGTCTCAGGAAATGAAGAAATAGGTGGAGCCTCAGAGATGGCGAGGTTCAGTTTCTTCATTTGCAAAAGAAAGGGAAAAAACCCCTACGTTCAGAATAGGGAAGTGACTTGCCCAAAGCCAGGCGTTGCAAACAGCCTAGAATAGATCCTTGGCTTCCTGATGCTGGATGAATGTTTCCTGTGGGCCAGGTCTAGCCTGGATGCTGCAACTCTTAGTTTCCTGCCCACACATGCTCCCCTGACCGCGGGCATGTGTGGGCAGGAAGGTGGGCACCAGGAGTCCTTCCTCTTGGATAGTCTGAGCTCCATACGAACAAGCTGCTACCCTCAGATGGCACCACAGGTTTCCCTTCCTCAACCCGCCCCAGCGTGAGCCTGGCTCAGTATCCCTCCCGCTGTATTGGCGCCATCACACCTAGCCTGCAAGCGAGTGTTGCACAGCCTGAGAGTCTGTCCCTGGAGGCTGACCTGGAGCGCCCTGGGCGAGCAGATGGAGGCTCTCCGTATTGCCTCTCTTTACCGGGGCTGGGAGGGGCTGCTCCGGGCAGGTCTCTCAGGGCTAGGCCAGCGGTCCACCACTGCTCCTTCCCGGTCAGCCTCAAACCTCAAGGGAGGTGCGGCTCAGCCCAGTCATTCTCAACAGAGATGGATTCTGCCCCACAGACAATGCTCTCGAATGACAGGTTTTAAACTTTGTGGTGGTGTGAACGAACATGAATTTAATGCATCTGCTTCCAATTTTGACTTTTGATCTTTCCCCGGCTTCGGTGGGATACTCTCCAGGGCCAGCATCAACGGGTCCCCGCTAGGGAGTCACCTGGGGAGACTCCCTAACTGGCTGGCCAGTATTTTTTGGCGATTGCGTTTTCTCATCTCATCATGTCTATACAACTCCCCTTCGCGTGTAGACGAGCCATCCAGTGCTTCTGTATGGACTGTCCCCTGTCGTGGTTGAGTCCTACTGCGCAGACCAGGAAGGCTCTCAGCGCGCCGGAGCAGGTGGGGCTCAGCCGCGGTGCCCGCAGGTCAGGCGTATTCTGTGCACCTCCTCTCCCGGTATGGTCAGCCCGGGAGGGGTTATGATCATGATGACATTATGATAATAATGATCCTCTGAGGAGGGAGCTTCTGTAAATGACAGGTCGGTTTTCTCGGTTTTCTCGGAGAATGGCAGAGCTGAGGTTAATTCCGGGATCCCTGGTGGGTTCCTGTACAGGTAGACCCAGCTCAGGACCACCCCTGACGGTCATAGTGACATAGGTCACACATGTCAGCTATAGGGACAAAGAAAACTGAGAGGGACTGAAGAGGGATTCCGGGTCTCTAATATTTAAGGGGCAGTAAGAACACAATGCACACAGTAAAAGAGAGGAAGAGAAAGGAGGTAGTCGGAGGAGAATTGAGAGAGGAGACACGCAGGAGGGGCAGCGTTCTCAGAAGGAAGTGGGCAGCAGTGTCCACCCCCGGAAGAGACCCGAGATAGAGTCAGGATGCCACTGGCAATGGCCGGCCATGCTGATTTGCTGATGCTGGTTTTGCAGCTTCGGTGAGTGATGAGGACTGAAGTCAGGTCTTAACTGACTGAGGAGGAAGAGGGTACCAAGAAGGGGAGTCCTGGGCGTGGGAAGCTCTTCCAAAGCCAAATACAAAGGGAGGGAGAGAGAGAAGTGTGGTGGCCAAAGGGAACTAGAAGCTGGAGGCCAGGCCATGATGATGATGATGATGATGACGACGACTGCAGGAAGCTCAGAGATGGTAGGTTGTGGTCATTGGAAACCACAAAGTAAAGCAGCATTCAGGAGCGCACATGTGGCCCACAGTTAACAGAGTCCCTGCAGCCACTTGAACCTGGAAGCTGAGAAGAGACACCCGTGTCACTTCATCAGAGGGGTGACTGCCAGCACCTGTGGAGTGGCTTGTCCTGTGATCACGCAGCCACTCAAACTCATGCTTCTCTGTCTGAAGGGAAGCACAGGAATCGCCCCAGGCTGAGCTCTGGGCATGTCACTCGCAGACCTATGGTTTCCCCAGATCCTTCTCTGGCCAATCAGCATCATCAGTAATATCCCTGTCCCTGCTCCAGTCCCATCAGTGTCCCTAGGATTTGTAGTGATGTCCTCTCCTTCATCTGATGTTAGCAGTTAGTGTCTGGTCTCTCTCTCTCTCTCTCTCTCTTTAGTGATCCTGGCTATAGGCTAATCAATTTTATTGATATTTTAAATATTTATTGATATTTTAATCAGTTTTTTGTCTTGTTGATATTTTTTATTGATTACCTGTTTTAAATTTCACTGATGTCTAATTCTTTAAATTATTTTCATTATATCTGGCTTACTTTAGATATAAGTTGTTTTTTCCCCCCAGTTTTTCTACTGTGGAATATTAATGACTTTAGATGTTTCCTTATTTGTCGTATATGCAATCAGTTATTCAGATGTGCTTTATGACCCAGGATATGGTATATGTTGGTGGATGTCCCATGTGCATTTAAGAAGAACTTATAATCTCTGATTATTGCATGAAGCAGTATACAGATGCCAATCATATGCAATTGGTGGATTGTGATATTGAGTTCAATTATGTCTACTCATTTTCCTACGTACCTGCTAAATCTCTCCATCTCTCATAGAGGACTGTTGGAGTCTACAGCTCTAAGAGTAGATTCATTTACTTGACCTTGCATTTCCTATGTTTTTTGCCTTGTTCTGACTCTCTGCTATTAGGTGCATACACATACATGCATACACATACATCGAGAATTATTTTTTCTTTGAGAGTTGACTCCTGTGTAATTATGTAATGATTCATTATCCCTGGCCATTTTTCTTTCTCTGAAGTGTGCTCTGATTGGAATTAATGTAATCCTTACAACTTTGTTTTTTAGCTAGCAAGGTCTGTCTTTCTCTATCCATTTACTTTTAGTCTATATCTTCTTACATTTAGGTTGGGTTTCTAATAGACAACACACGGTTGAGCCTTGTTCCTTGAATCATTTTGACAGTCTGTTTTTTAATTGATAAATTTAGATATTTGACACCTAAAGTGATTATTGATGTAGTGGAATGCATTTTTATGATATTTGTCATTTTTTTCAATTTGTGCTCTTAGCTTTTGCTCATTTATTTTCTGTCATATTTCTTCCTTTTGTAATATTAATTAAACTTTTTATATGATTGTCTTTTCTTTCCCTTATTAGCATATAACATATTTTTATTTACTTCTTTTAGTGGTTTCCCTAAATTTGCATCTACTTCTAAGTCCATTTTTCAATAAAATTATACTGCTTCAGGGATAATAAGGAATGTGTAATAAAATTAGTTCTAAATTCTTCTTCCTGCCCTTCATATTATTGCTGTCATCCATTTCACTTAAGTAAAAGAATACACAAACCATGTTTCCCTATGTGACAGTTTCCCTATTACATCACTTGCAGGCTAATCCTAGTTTTCTAAAATTCTTGGTCTTATAATTCCAAAGGTCTTTCCCTATCTGACTTCAGTTCTTATACATGTTTTGTGTCTTTAAACTATGTGTGTGGGGGGGGGAGGGGCGGTGTAAGATTGTTTAATATTTTTCTTGAAAATGGACATGATGTCCTAGTTAAAAGGAAACCCCATAAACTGGCCTTGGATAATGCAGTGGAGGGGTGTGGAGATGGTGCATTCTTTGTCCACATGATTAGTTCTCAGTCCACCCTGAGTCTGCACCTGTGGACCGTGGTGCTTACTGGCTGCCTCTCAGGAGCCCCTTCCCTGTCGGTACAGAAGATGGAGAGATGGAGCTTGAGGAGAGCACCTCCCTTTCTTATTGAAAGACCTGGGATGAGTGTTTTCTTCCCTCAGACAGGAGAGTGAAGAAATCCTGGAGGGTAAGGTCATGGTGAAATTGCCTGTCGCCCGAGGACAGGCCTTGTTAACAGGAACAGAATGCTCTGAACAAGTTAGAATGGTTAACTTTCCCGTTTCCTGCTAGAAGCAAAATGGGACATATTCTGTCAGCATCTGCTGGGACTCCTAGAGTGAAACCCACAGACTGGGCCCCTGGACTCGGTTCTCCTGGGTTTGACTCTCACACTGGGTCACGCTGAACCACCAGCAAGTTGCCAGGTACAGTTTGTTTTTCTCACCTTGTACTGATCCTCACAGACGTGTCTGCTCAGGGATTCTGCCCTGTGACTTGTGTGTTGTGTACAATCCCATCTGTCTGTCCAAGTTTGGAGGTGGCAGTTGCTCTGTGACCTTGCTTCTCTGACAGGTTGAAGAGTTGCTGAAGCCCCCAGCTGCTCATCTCTCCATGTGCTGAGGTACAGTGTGACCTCGAAGCTCCTAGTATTCTGCACCACCAAGGTCCTGAGTTCTATTTTAACATTGATATCATGTTCTTGGTGACAAAGTTTTGACTAAGTCTCCTTCTCCCCTTTCTGCTTCTCTCCTTGGGAGACCATTACCACCATCAGCAGAATGTAAAGAAAAACAAAAAGAGAGACAGACAGAAAAGCGAGCATCATGTAGGGGCAAAGTAAAATGGGCTTCTCATCTAAGCTGCCAGCTTTATTTATATCCATAAGTTACATTAGGTCATTGACATCATTGGTACATATTGCTCATTGTATAAAGTTACTGTTACGTGGGCAGGTTTAGGCACAGTGACACATTGGTGTTGTCTAAGGGAATTCCTTTATTTCCAGAACTGAGTGTCTGAGATTAAGGCCGAGGCTGGTAAGACACTAGCATAGAGCCTCCTCTTGAAGGACATTACCATAGCAGCTAGGCATTGAGCATGTATTAGTCATCTTACTAGTTCCAGAGATTAACTGTAGAATATTCCAAATGTGGATAACAGGGTGGCTCTTACCCTCCAGGAACTTGCTCACCAGAGGAACACTGCCTTATACATATCAACAGTCAGTATCCTTACAGCAGAACCTGCGGGACAGAGACTGGTGACAGAGTCCGCAATCCCCTGACATGCTGCCAAGAGAAACCAGGCTACTCATCCATGCCCTAGTGTGTGGGTCAACTCTGCATCTCAATGGTGGCCACTTGGTGTTGGCAGTTAAATGTCTAGACCACAGATTGTACTTTCCAGCCAAGAGTGTGCAGGTAATGACATGGTTAATTATTAACACCAACAGGTTAGTAAAGCCACCATTCCAGGACCCTCTTTAGAGACTAGAAACTCCCAATTGTAGCCTTAAGGAAGGGGTCTTGGTTCAGTTCCTTGCTCCTAAAGACCCTATGCAGCCCTGTAGGGACAGACAGGAAGAAGAAGGGGGCAGGTGAAAGAAATTATCTCTCATTCAGACAAAATTTTGATAACTGTTATGATAATTATGATAATTATTAGAGCAAGCTATTAAGAACAAGTTGACTCTGAAAGTTACATGAAAATTTCATGAACAAATAAATTAGAAATATCTAACAAGGGGCTGGGGTGGTGGCTCAGTTGTAGAGCGCCTGCCTACCATGTGCGAGGCACTGGGTTCAATTCTTAGCACAGCATATAAATAAATAAAATAAAGGTCCATTGACGACTAACAATTCTAAAATATATATATTTAACAAAAAATGTATAGAACTGCAATAGCACAAAGGGAGTGAAAATATATTTCATATTCCTTGATACAGTTTTTTTACTATAACAGTATATTAGAGAAGAATAAGAATATTTTGTATTGAATAAGTTGGTTTTAAAAACATGAACTGAATCATCATGTGGGTTTTTTGTTTTAGACCAGATCATGCGGTGAGAATTATCTTTCCTTTTTTTTAAAATTTATTTTTTATTCTAATTTGTTATATGTGACTGCAGAATACATTACATTCATATTACACATATAGAGAACAATTGTTCATATCTCTGGTTGTACATAAAGTGTATTCACACTATTCATGTCTTCATACATGTACTTAGGGTAATGATGTCCATCTCATTCCACCATCTTTTTGACCCCCATGCTCCCTCATGTCCCCTCTCACCCCTTCCCCTATCTAGAATTTATCTAATCCTCCCATGCTCCCTCTATCAAACCCACTATGTATCAGCCTCCTTATATCAGAGAAGTCATTCAGCATTTTGTTTTTTGGGGATTGGCTAACTTCACTTATCTTCTCTAACTCCATCCATTTACCTGCAAATGCCTTGATTTTATTCTCTTTATAGCTCAGTAATATCTCATTGTGTATATATACCACATTTTCTTTTTATCCATTCATCTACTGAAGGGCATCTAGGTTGGTTTCACAGTTTAGCTATTGTGAATTGTACTGCTATAAACATCGATATGGCTGTGTCCCTGTTGTATGGTGTTTTAAGTCCTTTGGGTATAGACTAAGGAGAGGATAGCTGGGTTAAATGGTGGATCCATTCCCAACTTTCCAAGGAATCTCCATACTACTTTCCATATTGTTTTCTCCATTTTGCATTCCCACCAGCAATGTATGAGTATACCTTTTCCTCTACATCCTTGCCAACATTTATTGTTGTTTGTGTTCTCAATACAAACAACAAACTGACTGGAGTGAGATGAATCAGAGTAGTTTTTATTTGCATTTCTCTAATTGCTAGAGATGTTGAACAGTTTTTCATTATTTGTTTGAATATATATCCTCTTCTGAGAAGTGTCTTTCACGTCTTGGCCCATTTATTGATTGGGCTATTTGTTTTTTTGGTGTTTAGCTTTTTGATTCTTTATATACCCTAGAGATTAGTGCTCTATCTGATGTGTGAGGGGTAAAAATTTCCTCCCAGGATGTAGGCTCTCTGTTCACCTCACAGATTGTTTCTTTTGCTGAGAAGAAACTTTTTAGTTTGAATCCATCCAATTTATTGATTCTTGGTTTTAATTCTTGTGCTATAGGAGTCTTATTAAGGAAGTTGGGGCTAATCCACATGATGAAGGTTAGGGCCTACTTTTTCTTCTGTTAGACACAGTGTCTCTGATTTAATTCCTAGGTCCTTGATTCTCTTTGAGTTGAGTTTTGTGCAGGGTGAGAGATAGGGGTTTAACTTCATTTTGTTGTATATGGATTTCCAGTTTTCCCAGCACCATTTGTTGAAGAGGCTATCTTTTCTCCAATGCATGTTTTTGTACCATTGGTCTCCCAGTCTGTTTTTGGTGCCAATACCATGCTGTTTTTGTTACTATTGCTCTGTAGTATAGTTTAGTCTGGTATAGTGATGCCACCTGCTTCACTTTTCATGCTAAGGATTGCTTTAGCTCTTCTGGGTCTCTTATTCTTCCAGATGAATTTTATGACTCTTTTTTGTTTTACTATGAGGAATGCCATAATTTCATTTTATTGGAATTACATTAAATCTGTATAGTACTTTTGGTAGTATGGTCATTTTGACAATATTAATTTTGCCTATCCAAGAACAAGGGAGAGCATTCTATTTTCTAAGTTCTTCTTTAAATTATCTCTTTAGTATTTTGAACTTTTCTTTTCTAAAAAATTGATTTAAAAAAATAAATGACTGTTGAATGCATTGCAGTTTTTATTACACGTATACAGCTCAAATTTTCATATCTCTTTTGTATATAAAGTATGTTGTGTCTTCATACATGTACTTTGGATAATGATATCTATCACATTCCATCATCCTTGCTAATCCCCTGCCCCCTCCCTTTCCCTTCCATCCCTCTGCCCTATCTAGAATTCATCTATTCCTCCCATGATCTATACAATGAAATCCATAAAGAAAGAAATCAAAGAATACCTTAGAAGATGGAAAGATCTACCTTGCTTTTGGATGGGCAAAATTAATATTATCCAAATGACCATACTTCCAAAAGCACTATACAGATTTAATGCAATTCTAATCAAAATCCCAATGGCATTCCTCATAGAAATAGAAAAAGCAATCATGAAATTCATCTGGAAAAATAAGAGACCCAGAATAGCGAAAGCAATCCTTAGCAGGAAGAGTGAAGCAAGTGGCATCACTAAACCAGACCTTAAACTGTACCAGTGGTACAGAATAGAGGACACAGAATTACAATTATCTCATATTACAAAATTACAATTATCTCATATTAGAAAAAGGTGCCAAAAACATGCATTGGAGAAAAGCTAGCCTCTTCAACAAATCGTGCTGGGAAAACTGGAAATCCATATGCAACAAAATTAAATTAAACCCCTCTCTCTCACCATGAGCAAAACTCAACTTGAAGTGGATCAAGGGCCTAGGAATTAAACCAGATACTCTGTGTCTAATAGAAGAAAAAGTAGGCCCTAATCTTCATCCTGTGGGATTAGGCCCCAGCTTCCTTAATAAGACTCCTATAGTGCAAGAATTAAAACCAAGAATCAATAAATGGGATGGATTCAAACTAAAAAGTTTCTTCTCAGCAAATGAAAAAAAATCTGTGAAGTGAACAGACAACCTACATCCTGGGAGGAAAATTTTACCCCTCACACATCAGATAGAGCACTAATGTCTAGGGTATATAAAGAACTCAAAAAGCTAAGCACATACATACACACACACACACACACACACACACACACACACACACACACATATAAAAACAATCAACAAATGGGCCAAGGATCTGAATAGTCACTTCTCAGAAGAAGATATACAATCAATCAACAAATATATGAAAAAATGTTTATCGTCTTTAGCAATTAGAGAAATGCAAATCAAAACTACTCTAAAATATCATCTCACTCCAGTCAGAATGGCAGCTATTATGAAAACAAACAACAATAAGTGTTAGCGAGGATGTGGGGGAAAAGATACACTCATACACTGCTAGTGGGACTGCAAATTGGTGCAGCCAATATGGAAAGCAGTATGGAGATTCCTTGGAAAGCTGGGAATGCAACGGCCATTTGGCCCAGCTATCACTCTCCTCATTCTATACCCAAAAGACTTAAAAACAGCATACTGAAGGGACATAGCCTCATCAATTTTTATAGCAGCACAATTCACAATAGCTAAACTGTGGAGCCAAACTAGGTGCACTTCAGTGGATGAATGGATAAAAAAAATGTGGCATATATACACAATGGAATTTTATTCAGCAATAAAATAGAACAAAATCATAGCATTTGCAGGTGAATGGATGACATTGGAGAAGATAATGCTAAGTTAGCCAATTCCCTCCCCCAAAAAACAAATACCAAATGTTTTTTTCTGATATAAGGAGGCTGACTTATAGAAATCTGTACTTTTCATCGTAGAGGTCTTTTACATCTCTTGTTAGGTTGATTCTCAAGTATTTTATTTTATTTTTTTAAGGTTATTGCAGATAGGGAAAGTTTTCCTCATTTCCCTTTTTTGAGGATTTGTCACTAATATACAGACATGCCTTTGATTTATGGATGTTGATTTTGTATCCTGCTACTTTGCTGAATTCATTTACTAGTTCTAGAAGTTTTCGGGTGAAATTTTTTGGGTCTTCTAGGTGTAGAATCAAATCATCGGCAAATAGTGCTAATTTGAGTTCTTCTTTTCCTATCCATATCCCTTTAATTTTTTTAGTTTGTCTAATTGCTCTGGCCACTATTTCAAGAACTATGTTGAATAGAAGTGGTGGAGGAGGGCATCTCAGTCTTGTTTCAGTTTTTAGAGGGAATGCTTTCAATTTTTCTCCATTTATAATGATTTTGGCCCGGGGCTTAGCATAGATAGCTTTTATGATGTTGAGATATGTTCCTGTTATCCCTAGTTTTTCTAGTGTTTTGAACATGTGTGGGTGCTGTATTTTGTTGAATGCTTTTTCTGCATATATTGAGATGATCATATGATTCTTATCTTTAAGTCTATTGATGTGGGCTGGGGTTGTGGCTCAGTGATAGAGGGCTTGCCTTGCACACATGAAGCACTGGGTTTAATCCCCACACCACATAAAAATTAATAAATAAAATAAGATGTGGTGTCCATCTGCAACTAAAAAAATAAAAAATAAAATAAAAAAGAGTCTATTGATGTGATGAATTGTGGGGAGCCACTCTGAATGACCCATGCCTTCCAGTCCTGAAGCAAGAAGCTGTGACCAATTAACTACATTTTGTGGTGATGTGGGCATTGTCCCAGCTCTAGAAGTAGAAGGCGTGTCTTTGGATGTAGGTGTCAGCCTGAGGTTGAATTACACTCATCTATCCCTTGTAACCCTGCCCCTTCTGGCCTTTTTTGGATAGAACTTTCTAAAGAACAAGAGTTTCCCCAATAAAAGCCCACTTCTGAATGTGCTTGCTTGCTCTCTCCAGACTCTCGTGACTTTCTCTTGCTCTCCCTTTTGGAGAGCCTGAGGCCGAGAGTGGAGGAGCCCTCCTGAAGCTTGCTCAAAGGTAAAGTGTGTCTGTGTTTTATTTGATGTCCCTGGAAATTCACACAAGCGACCTTAAGTTCAGCTGCCCACGCAGGTCGGGGGTGGCAATGAATTACATTTTTTGATTTCCATATGTTGAATTAACCTTGCCTTCCTGGCATGACCCCTATTTGATTGTGGTGCACTATATTTTTGATATTTTTTTTAATTTGATTTGCCAGAATTTTATTGAGAACTTTTGCATCTGTGTTCATTAGCGATATTGGTCTGAAGCTGTATTTCTCTGATGTGTCTTTGCCTGGTTTTGGAATCAAGGTGATATTAGCCTCATAGAATGAGTTTGGAAGTGCTCCTTTTTTTACTATTTAATGAAATAATTTGAAGAGTATGAGCATTAGTTCTTCTTTATAGGTCTTGTAGAACTCAGCGGTGTATCCATCTGGTCTTGAGTTTTTCCTGGTTGGTAGGATTCTGACGCCTTCTTTTATTTCCTTGCTTGAAATTAATCTATATAAATTGTGTATATCATCCTGATTCAATTTGTGTGAATCATATAAATCTAGAAATTTGTTGATATCTTCAGTATTCTCTATTTTATTGTAATACAAGTTTTCAAAATAATTTCTGGTTATCTTCTGTATTTCTGTAGTGTCTATTTTGATATTTCCTTTTCATCATGTATGCTAGTCATTTAAGTTTTATCACTCCTTGTTAGCATGGCTAAGGGTTTATCAATTTTATTTATTTTTTTGAAGAGCCAACTTTTTGTTTTGTCAATTTTCCCAATTGTTTTAATTTCATTTATTTCAGCTCTGATTTTAATTATTTCCTCTCTTGTACTTCTTTTAATTGTTGATTTGTTCTTTTTTTTCTAGGGTTTTGAGATGTAATGGTAGGTCATTTTTTGTTGACTTTTTATTCTTTTAATGAATAAACTCCATGAAATGAACTTTCCTCTTAGTACTGCTTCATAGTGTCCCAGAGCTTTTGTTCTCATTTACCTGTAAGAATTTTTTAATCACCTCCTTGATGTCTTTTGCAACTCCATTGTTCATTCAGTAGAATATTATTTAGTCTCCAGGTATTGTAGTAGTTTTTATTTTTTATTTTATCCTTGATCTCTAATTTCATTCCATTGTGATCTGGTAGAATGCAGGGTAATATATCTACTTTTTTGTATTTGTTAAGAGTTGCTTTGTGGCATAATATATGGTCTACTTTAGAGAAAGTTTCATGTGCTGCTGAGAAGAAAGTGTATTCACTTGTTGAAGAATAAAATATTCTATTTATGTCAGTTCAGTCTAAGTTGTTGATTGTATTGAGTTCTATAGTTTCTTGGTTCAATTTTGTTTGGAAGATCTATCCAGTGGTGAAAGAGCCATGTTAAAGTCACCCAGCATTATTGTGTTATGGTCAATTTGACACTTGAACTTGAGAAGAGTTTGTTTGATGAATATAGATGCTCCATTGTTTGGGGCTTATATATTTATAATTGTTCTGTCTTTTGATGAATGGTTCCCTTAAGCAGTATGAAATGTCCTTCTTTATTCCTTTTGATTAACTTTATCTTAAATTTTACTTTATCTGATACAAGAATGGAAACCCCTTCTTGCTTCTGCAGTCCATGTGAATGGTATGATTTTCCCTAACCTTTCACCTTCAATCTGTGAATGTCTTTTTCTATGAGATGAGTCTCTTGGAGGCAGCATATTGTTGGTTTTTTTTTTTGATCCAATCAGTAAGTTTATGTCTTTTAATTGGTGACTTTAGGCCATTAACATTCAGAGTTATTATTGAGACATAATTTGTATTCCCATCCATTTTTGTTATTTAACTTGACTTGGTTTCTCCTTTGATTAGTTTTTTTCTTTAGTATAATACCTCCCTCCGTTGATTTTCATTGTTATTTTTTATTTCCTCTTCATGGAATATTATGCTGAGGATGTTCTACAGTGAAGGTTTTTTTTTTTTAGCTGTAAATTATTTTTAACTTTCGTTTATCATGGAAGGCTTTTATTTCATCATCAAATCTAAAGCTTAATTTTGCTGGATACAAGATTCTTGGTTGGCATCCATTTTCTTTCAGAGCTTGATATATATTGTTCCAGGATCTTCTAGATTTCAGGGTCTGGGTTGAAAATCTGCACAGAATCTAATTTGTTTTCCCCTATATGTAATCTTCTCTTGTGGCTTTTAAAATTCTCTCCTTATGCTGTAGGCTAGGCATTTTCATTATAATGTGCTTTGGTGTGGATCTGTTATGATTTTGTACATTTGGTAAACTGTAAGCCTCTTGAATTTGGTTTTCCATTTGTTCTTCATGTTTGGAAAATTTTCTGATATTATTTCATTGAAGAGATTGTTCACTCCTTTGGTTTGGAACTCTGTGCTTTCTTCCATCCCAATAACTCTTAAATTTGGTCTTTTGGGGCTGGGGATGTGGCTCAAGCGATAGAGCGCTCGCCTGGCATACGTGCGGCTCGGATTCAATCCTCAGCACCACATACAAACAAAGATGTTGTGTCCGCTGAAAAAAACTGAAAAATAAATATTAAAAAAATTCTCTCTCTCTCTCAAAAAAAAAAATTTAGTCTTTTTATGCTATCCCACATTTCTTGAATGTTCTGATTGCTTATGGTTTCTTATCATTTTCACTGTGTGGTCTATATTTTTTTCAAGATTATATATTTTGTCTTCATTGTCTAAGGTCCTGTATTCCAAGTGGTCTAACCTATTAGTGATGCTTTCAATTTGGTTTATTGTTTCTTTCATTTCAAGGATTTCTGTTTGGTTTTTCTTTAGAACCTCTAGCTCCCTATTGAAGTAATCTTTTGCTTCCTGTATTTGCTTATGTATCTCTTTGTCAAAATGATCTTTAGCTGCCTGTATTTGCTCTCTTATGTCATCCTTTAATCATTTTATCTGCTGTGCTGGCCATGGATTCTAATAATGTGATATCTTGATTTGTTTGGGGCACTTTCTTCCTTTGTTTTTTCATGTTGCTTGTGTGTCTTCCTTTCTAGCTCTGTGGATCCAAGGCATTATCATTTTACCCTATAGACTTATAGAGCCCCTGTAGGATTCCAATACCTCTCCTTTGAGGGGAAGGACAATGTTAATAGATCCCAATATAAAAATATTGGGATCTATTTATCTAAAAATAAATAGTTGCTATTAAGATGTTTACAGTTTGGTCACAATGTACAGAAATGGTGAATTCAATTATTATCTACAATACAATCAGTAGGTTTGTAAAGGGGTCTACAGTTTCTGATGGTGGACAAAGAACCGGGAATGAGGTGTAGGAAGGTATGATGAGGAGGTATGAGATGAGGACATAACGTTATTATATCTTAGGAAGTGTGAAAGAGAAACCTAAAGAAGAAAGTTAGTAGCAGGAGAATAGAGAGGTAGTAATTTTGGGTAGATAAGTAAGAGGGAAGACAGTAGAGTACATAAAACAAACACACATATATATTAAGAAAAATAAAAATGTTAAAATAGTAAAAATTGGAGATAAAAAAGAAAACAGAGAAAAAAAGAATATACAATGCAGCTATAATATACTATTCATTCATCTCAGTCCTAAATATCCTAATTTATGCAAAGCACTTGGTTACATATATTGGCGATGGGAGGGTGGGAGAATAAAGAGGGAGAAGAAAGAAAAAAATCTTGAAGGAAGAAACATGAATTGTTTTGGTTGGAGATCAGTGTCTTTCCACTTCTCTTCTTCTCCTATAGGTGGGGTTGTCTGTTCTTAGTTGGTATCTCCGCCCTCAGGATGGTGGGGCTTACCAGGGTGTGAGGGTTGGTCTTGGGTGCAGGACACTTGGAAGTGTGGTATGGCACCCCTGGTCCTGATGGGAGACCGCACCTCAAGGATCTCCTTTGGGGTCTGCTCCTGTGATGTGGGCACCTGATCTTATCTCCTCATCTTGCCTATAGACCTCACAGTTCCTGGCCTCTGCATTAATCTGTAAAGTGTGTCTCCCTCACTCTCTCCTTTTCTCCTTCCTAATCAGGAACCTTGCTCTCCGAGGGTCTTGTGTGTTGCACTCTGGTGGTTGCACACCTGTCCCAGAGGGCTGTTTTGATTTGAGCAGTCATTCTGGCGAGTTAGCAACTGCTGGGGATTAGGGGGAATTAGAAAACTATGGGTACCTGGCTATCTGGTGCTCCAAACTGGTCTTTGCCCCGACTAAAGATGATGATAGATGTGACCCAAGATGGAGGCAGCTGCTTTCAGCAATGGAGTGTCAGGTCAGGTGGGGGGAGCTGGGCGATGGCCTTGTGCCATGCGTTCAGAGATGAGCTCTGTAGCATGCAGTGTTGCGACTCTCAGCTGTGTTCAGAGCCTGAGATGACCCAGGTGCAGGCAAGCTACTGTGAGTAGGGGACTCTGGCAGTGGCTGCCAAGATGATGGTAGATGGAGATTCACATGAGAGTGGTGGCCCGGGTTTCTGAGTATGGGTAGCCGCTGAGAATCCTGCATTGGAGCAGCATCTGGAAATTCTGCACCAGTGCTGATGCCAGTGGTCACTTAAGGCACCTTCGAGACCTGCGTGGATGAGTAGTTGGGAGTCCTTTCCTAAAGCTGAGGCCTGGGGCCCTGTGTGGGCATGGCAGCCCATGACTTCTGTGAGGGAGATGCTGCTGAGGGGTCCTCTATCATTCTCAGAAAAGCAGTATTCCCACTAGTTGAGACTCAGGTCACAGAGTAACACAGAATTCTGCCTCCCTCTTGGATCCACTCCCCTCCCGCCCCAGAATCATCTTTCTATATCTTTATAAAAGTTCATTAACTTTAATATTAAGATATGAAAAAATAGCATAAAAGGAAAATGCAAACCATTTCATTCAGAACTATAAATGCATAAACAGAAAGTGCATGTTAAGATTTCTTCTATATATTAAAGTATGATGTGACAATATATTTTAATATAGTAAATTGCAGCAATATTAAGAACTTGCAAGAATGCAAAAACACATCAGTACTAAGAAGTTTATATATAGTAAATAAAAGTGCTTTCTGTTTGATACAATATGACATGAAATTGGAGATAGAGCATTGGGAACTGTGCAGGGGGTGCTTTGGGAAGGCTGAGATCCATACATAGTCCTCATCACTTATGCAAAATGTAATTACAGGAACTTCTCATAGGCTGGTCCTATGAGAATACTATTGCAGTGTAGTGTGATTAAAATTCCTCTGAAGACTGTGGCTGGACCTCAGGAAGACTGACAGCCACCTGCTTGGAAATTGCAGGGAACAAAGGAGCATCCCAGGAGATTTCCAAAACGAGGGGAGACACATGAAGGTCTAGATGTTAAGAAAAACAGGAAAGGTTGAGCACTTGCCTAGTGTGTGTGAAGCATTGAGTTTGATTCTCAGAACCACATAAAAGTAAATTAAATAAAAGTCCATCAACAACTCAAAAAGATTTTAAAAAGACAAAGACAAAACAGGAAAAATGCACTCCTCACAAACATACCCACAAACCTGGTTTTACAAAGCAAGACTCAAATTATTACTGTGTCTTGTACTAGCAGTGGAGGGTGGTTTGAAATTCAGCTGCTTCCTGGGTGAGATACTCTTTTAAGGAGCTACTGGAAATTGCATTTTTACCCATAGTAATGATGATGCCCAGGAACTCTAGTGAGTCCAGGATGTTTATTAATGTCACCAAATATAATGATAGGTAACAGAAGAAGATGAAAATCAGTCATATTAATAGATGATATAAAATATTTGTTAATTTTACATGTAAGACTTTCAGTTAAGAAATATCTCAGTGTACTTGGAAGAAGGAGAATCAGAATATATAGTGGTCACAAAATTTTATGTGAGGATAGAAAGGCAGAGCTGTTAATAATTACACTGGAACCCTCTCAGGCAAAGAAGACAGTCTTACCCCAAGATATGACAGTGTAGTAAGAGAAAGTGAGAGAAATAGGAGAAATAATATAGAAAATGAGAAAAAGTTAAGAAGCAAAATGCATGATATCCAAAGTAAAGGATCACACTGGCTATGGGAAGATGTTCCATAATCTGAGTCTCTTCTGGTGCACAGCGCCCCATTTGGTATGCCATGGACTTGCTCCAGGACATCCTCCCTCCAGGGCACCTAGCATCTCCTCTACACTACGGAGCCATTTTTTTTTCATAGCCACCTATATAAGAGGATATTCCATGGAATTCTAGAAGGACAATTACATGTTCATATTAAGAATTAAGTTATGGGATCAGATAGCTTCCCCCACCCTCTGTCTTAGAAGGAAGAGGCCCTATTCTAACTACAAACTCTCATACCCTGAGGACAAAGAAGGACCACACAAATTAGAGGTGTTTTCATTTCACTGGCCAAGAAGAAACTCCTCTGGGACTGTATGTGGAAGTCAGCTGGAACTGACCCCCAGGCTGTCGGCCCTGCAGCTGCCAGAGCAGGCCTGCCCCACCCTTGCTGATTTGCATGTTTCCCCAGAGCCAATTTCTGCTTCTCAGAGTCCTCGTGAAAAGGCTGCTTGGTGAGCCTGGGCAGCAGGAGCCTCAGGCAGGGCCAGACTGAGCATGGGTGACCTGGCTGCACTCATCTGCCTTCTGCTGCTCAGGAGTCCAGGTGAGGAGGGAGCACAGGGGACAGCCTGAGGAATAGCCTCTTCTAATATAAGGGCTCTGTGCGTCAATGGCCCACAGTGCTCTCAGGTTACAGGACCAGGACAGCCAGGTCTGCTGGGGGAAATGGAGTTAAAACAGGAATGCTGTCTCTTTCTTCCCAGGTGCCAGTGGGAGCCCAGGGCTGACACAGTCACCAGACTCCCTGACTGTGTCTGGAGGAGAGAGCGCCTCCATCACCTGCATTGCCAATGAGAGCATCAGTGACTATCTAACCTGGTACCAGCAGAAACCAGGCCAGGCTCCCAAGATTCTCATCTATGATGCTGATAATCTATGGTCTGGCGTCTCAGACCGTTTTTCTGGGAAACAGTCCGGGACAGAATTCATTCTCAAAATCAGCAGGGTAGAGGCTGAGGATGCTGCCAGATATTACTGCCAGCAGGACTATGCAGTCCCTCCCACACAGTCACAGCCCCGTACACAAACCCTCCTCCCAGGGATGGTACAGGGAGTCACATGGTGTCACCAGCTGCTCTCTGCCATGGGGCATACTCAGAGGCACTGGGTCTGGTGGGAAGCACTGGCCGGGCTCATGGTAAAGGCTTGAAAGGGACTTCAGACTTCTGAAAGCAGGCCATCCCATTACCACCACCATGGGGGACACTGACCAGCAGCGCACACTCCACAGCCAGTGGCCAGGGACTGAGATTTGGAGATTGCTGGGTGTTGAAACCACACTAAGGGCTCAGGTATCTGGTGTGACTGGCCTCTAGTAATCCTGTACAGATGTGGCTTTGGAGGTTCTCAGAGCTCAGCTTGCTTCCTGTGTCTGCAGGAGGAGATGGAAACCGACTCTGAGGCTCTGGCTTAGTAACTCCCACTCATGCCTTCATTTAAAGCCAGATGCAATTAAATCCAGAAAAGCACAAGTGTTCCAGTAAGTGAATGTAAAGTGACCAGCTGGGCGAACATGAACTTCCTACACCCCTTAGCCACTGCCCCGTGGGGGATACAGATGTTCCAGCCCCTCACAGGCCCTCCTGCTCCTCCCACTCACTCACCACCTCTGCTTCCCATCAACATAGGTCAGATCTCCTGGAACTTTCTGTCAGTGGACCTCCTGGATACTGCATTTGGCATCTTGCTCTTCTAAAAAAGTTAATTCATTTATTTGTTTCAATTAGTTATACATGACACTAGAATGTATTTATGCACTTTGATACATATAGATGGGATATAATTTCTCATTTTTCTGAATGTGCACTTTGTAGAATCATATTGGATGCAGATATATATATATATATTCATAATGTCTGTTTCATTCTATTATCTTTCCTATCCCCAATCCTCTTCCCTCTCCCCCATCACTTCCCTCTACTTAATCTAAGGTAGTGTTATTTTTTTCCTAGTGCCTCTCACCTTATTGTAAATTAGCATCTGCATATTAGAGAAAACATTTGGCCTTTGTTTTTTTGGAATTGGTTTATTTTGCTTAGCATGATATTCTCTTAATTCCAATCATTGACTGGCAAATGCCATAATCTCACTCTTCTTTAAAGCTGAACAATATTCCTTTCAGTATATAAACATAGCACATTTTCTTTATCCATTTATCTATGGAAGGACACCTAGTTTGGTTCCATAGTTTAGCTATTGTGAATTGAGCTACTATAAACATTGATGTGGTTGCATCACTGCAGTATGCTGATTTTAAGTCCTTTGTAATAAATCGAGGAGTGGGATAGCTGGGTCAAATGGTAGTTCCACTCCAAGTTTTCTGAGGAATCTCCATACTGCTTTCCATAGTGGTTGCACCAGTTTGCAGTCCCATCAGCAATGCATGAGTGAACCTTTCTCCCCACACCCTCGCCAACATTTATTATGGCCTATATTCTTGATGATTGCCATTCTGACAGGAGTGAGATGAAATTTTAGAGTAGTTCTGATTTGCATTTCTGTAATTGCTAGAGATGTTGAATACTTTTTCATATATTAATTGATTGATTGTATTTCTTCTTCTGTGAAGTGTCTGTTCAGTTCCTTAGCCCATTTATCTATTGGGTTATTTGGTTTTTGAGGTTAAGTTTTTTGAGTACTATATATATCCTAGAGATTAATGCTTTATCAGAGGTGCATGTGGTAAAGATTTTCTCCCAACCTGTAGTCTCTCTCCTCACATTATTAATTATTTCCTTTGCTGAGAAGTTGTTTTCTAATTTGAATCAATATCATTTATTGATTCTTGATTTTACTTCTTGCACTTTAGGAGTCTTGTTAAGGAAGTCAGACCCTAGAGTGACATAGTGAAGATTTGGGCCTATTTTTCTTCCATTAGGCACAGGGTCTCTGTTCTAGTGTCTGTAAATTTGATCCACTTTGAGTTGATTTTTGTGCAGGGTGAGAGATAGAGGTTTAATTTCATTTTGCTACATATGGATTTCCAGTTTTGCCAGTACCATTTGGTAAATAGGCCATTTTTCTCCAGTGAGTGTTTTTGGCACCTTTGTCTAGTATAACATAACCGTTTTATGTGGGTTTGTCTCTGGGTCCTCTATTCTGTACCATTGCTCTACAAGTGTATTTTGATGCCAATAACATGCCATTTTTGTTACTGTAAATGTGCAGTATAGTTTAAGGTCTGGTATTGTGATACCTCCTGCTTCACTTTTTTTTTTTTTTTGCTAAGGATTGCTTTAGCTATTCTGAGGCTCTTATTTTTCCAAATAAATTTAATGATTGCTTTTTCTATTTCTATGAAGAATGCCATTCAAATTTAATAGGAATTGCATGAAATCTGTATAACATTTTTGGTAATATGGGCATTTTGACAATATTAATTCTGCCTATCCAGGAGCAGGGGAGATCTTTCCATCTTCTGAGGTTTTCTTCAGTTACTTTCTTTAGTGTTTTGTAGTTTTTGTTGTAGAAGTCTTTCACCTCTTTTGTTAGATCGATTCCCAATTTTTTTTAGGCTATTTTGAATGAGATAGTTTTCCTAATTTCTCTTTCAGTGGATTCATTGCTGATGTATAGGAATGCATTTGATTAATAGGTGTTGATTTTATATCCAGCTAGTTTGCTGAATTTATTTTTTAGTTCTAGAAGTTTTTTGGTGGAATTTTTTATATCTTCAGATATAGAATCAGGTCACCAGAAAATAGTGATAGTTTGAGTTCTTCTTTACCTATCTGTACACCTTTAATTTCTTTCTTTTGTCTAATTGCTGTGGCTGGAGTTTCAAGGAGGGAATGCTTTCAATTTTTCTCCATTTTGAATAACGCTGGCCTTGGGTTTAGCATAGATAGCTTTTACAATGTTGAGCTATGTTCCTACTATCCCTAGTTTTTCAAGTGTTTTGAACATGAAGTTGTGCTGTATTTTGTCAAATGCTTTTTCTGAATCTGTTGAGATGATCATAAGATCCTTGTTTCTAAGTCTATTAATATGATGAATTACATTTATTCATTTCCATATGTTGAACCAACCCTGCATCCCTGGGATGAAGCCCATTTGATCATGGTGCACTATCTTTTTAATATGTTTTTGTATGTGATTTGCCAGAATTTTATTGAGAATTTTTGCATCTATGTTTATGAGGGATATTGATCTCAATTTTTCTTTCCTTGATGTGTCTTTGTCTGGTTTTGGTATCAGGGTCATATTAGCTTCATAGAATGAGTTTGGAAGAGTTCCCTCCTTTTCTATTTCATGGAATACTTTGAGAAGTATAGATGTTAATTCTACTTTAAAAGTATTGTAGAACTCAGCTGAGAATCCAACTGGTCCTGGGTTTTTCTTCGTTGGTAGGCTTTTCATGGCATTTTCTATTTCATTACTTAAAATTGATCTGTTTAAATCATGTATGGCCTCCTCATTCAGTTTGGGTAGGTCGTATGTCTCTAGAAATTTGTCAATGTCTTCAATATGTTTTATTTTATTGGAATATAAATTTTCAAAATAGTTTCTAAATATCTTCTGTATTTCAGACATGTTCATTGTGATATTTCCTTTTTCATTTTGTATTTTCATAATTTGAATTTTCTCTTCATTAGAATGGTGAGGGGTTTACCTATTTTATATATATATTTTTCAAAGAACCAATTTTTTTTTGCCAATTTTTTTCAATTATTTCTTTTGTTTCAATTTCAGCTCTGATTTAATTATTTTCTGTCTTCTACTGCTTTGGGGGTTGATTTGTTCTTCTTTTTCTAGGGCTTTTTTCTTTTAAAGAATGAACTTCATGCAATGAACTTTTCTCTTAGTGTCTCAGAGATTTTGATATACTGTATCAGTGTTCTCTTTTACCTCTAAGAATTTTTTATTTCATCCTTGATTTCTTCTACCATCCATTTATCATTCAATAGTGTATTATTTAGTCTCCATTTGTTACAATAGCTTGTATTTTTTATTTTATTATTTATTTCTAATTTCATTCCATTGTGTTCTAATAGAATGCAGAGTATTATCTCTGTTGTTTTGTATTTACCAAGAGTTATTTTGTGACATAATATATGGCCTATTTTAGAAAAGGAGCCATTTGCTGCTGTAAAGAAAGTATATTTGCTGGTTGATGGATAAAATATTCTATATATGTCTGTTAAGTCTAAATTATTGATTGTATCATTTAGTTCTATAATTTCCTTATTTAGTTTTTGTTTGGGAGATCTGTCCAGTAGTGAGAGAACTGTGTTAAAGTCACCCAGTATTATTGTATTGTGGTTTATTTGGTTCTTGAAATTGAGAAGGGTTTGTTTGATGTACATAGATGTTCCATTGTTTAGGGCATAAATATCCATAACTTTTATGTTCTGCTTATATACTTCCCTTAAGAAGTATGAAATGTCCTCCTTTATCTCTTCTGATTAACTTTGGTTTGAAGTCTACTTTATCTGATATGAAGATGGAAACCTCTGCTTGTTGACATAATCCATATAAATGATAAGTTTTCCACATCCTTTCACCTTCAGCCTGTGGATGTCTTTGCCATGAGGTGAGTCTCTTGAAGATAGGATATTGCTGGGTCTAGCTATTTAATCCAATCTACTAGTCTATGTCTTTTGATTGATGAGTTTAGGCTGTTAACATTCAAGGTTATTACTGAGATATGGTTTGTATGCTTTGTCATTTTGATTTATTTCTTGTTTTTGATTTGTCTTAGTTTCTCATTTCTTTGGATGTCCCTTTAGTGTAGATCCTCCCTTTGTTGGTTTTCACTTTTTTTTTCTTCACTTCATCCTCATGGAATATTTTGTTGAGAATTCTCTGTAGTGTAGGCTTTCTTATTGTGAATTCTTTTAATATATATATATTTTTATCATAGAAAGTTTTCATTTCATCTTCAAATATGAAACTTAATTTTGCTGGCCACAAATGCTGCTGCCATACCTGGAGGTCTCTTCTCTGGGCACCTTCTTGGCTACCTCAGATGCTACTCTGTGGTCACTGTCGCTTAACCCAAGGTATCCTGTCAATAAACTCCACCTGCACCGCTATTCCATCGCTGCTGCCTTTGATTCTACTGCTGCTAGCCTGAGGTCACCTGGATATCTTCTTTCTGGGTGATGCTGCCCTTACAGCTGCAACCCCCTGTTGCTGCCCCAGATTCACCTGAAGCTGACACTGCTTCTGACCCCAGAGATTGCCTGGTGATGCTGACCCCAAAGCTTCAGTTGCAGCTACCACTGATGCTGACAACAACCACCACCCTACTGCTGTTACAATGGCCTAGAGGACTGTTATAGGGAGACTCCAGGTTTGGTTGCACATGGCTACAATGATTTTGGGACACCAGCCAGGGCCTGGGATCTGGGTGTTACCAGCACAAGAGCCTCTGTCTTGGGACTCCAGTTGGGACTGCAGGTCCAATGTGGGGGTGCCTGTGGGTTTGGAGGAGCCTGGGGTCTTCCTGCTAAGAGTGGTGGTGGCCCTTCCTTGCTGCTGCATCTCAGGGTTGCTCCTTTTCATGAGTGTATCCCTGGTGGCCTCTCTGCAAAAAGGAGCAGCACTGAGATATTGGGCAAGCAGGTGACTGAGCCTGAGGTATCTGAAGCCCAGATTGGTGGAATAGTGACTGGGTTTTCAATGGCTGATGTGGTTTGGTGATTTTGAGAGATGTCAGAGACAGGGCTGAGACATTGTTGAACACTGACAGAGACAGGTCGACTTTCCAGCAAAATTTATTTTATTTTATTTTTTGATTCATTAATATCTCTACCATATTTAGAACAGATTTTTTAAGCACAAGTGTGTGGAGGACAATGATATATGAAAGGTGTTTTGTATTTTCATTGTATTCTTATGTCTTTAATTTTTTTGTCTTTGTTCCTATTCTTCTACTCTCTTGTCTATTTTCTTTCTAACTTTTCTCCAACCAATAGCTAATCTCTATCAACTCCTCTTTCTTTCTTCCTGTGAATTTTTACTTCTAGATTCTCTCTTCCTTTCTCTCAAATATTGTGTACTACACTTACCTCTGTTCTCTCATTCACCATTTGAAATTGTAAACCATTTTAACAAATTTCCTATTTATACTATAGATAGTTATTGAACTCATCATTTTGGTTTAATGCTAGAAAGCAGTAGACACCTTAGTGGGAGTTATTAGGTTTAAGGATATATATTATCTACATTGGGGTGCTGTTGATATTGGTCTCATCATTAAAAGTGAGGCACTAGAAACTTTCAGGATCACTACAGGTCTACAGGGTAGAAATTTATGCTGCCTTAAATCCATACTTCTAGATGGCAAAACACACTAACAACATATAAAAATAAAAGGGGGAATAAAGTGTCCCAAACAAACCAAGATGTTTCAACAACAGATGCCACTGATAAAACAGTAGAATAATGTCTAAGAAGGAGTTCAGATTGTACACAGTTAAATTGACATGTGAAGTAAAGAATAGTATAAGGAGTGAAATCAAAGAAAATATACAGGAAGTGAAAAATCAATAAAGAGTTAGAGATTGTGGGGAAAAAATCAGAAATCCTCAAAATGAAGGAATCAGTAAACCAAATTATAAATTCAATAGAGAGCATCACCAACAGACTAGACCACTTGGAACACAGAACCACAGACAATGAAGACAAAATATATAATCTTGAAAGTAGGGTTGACTGTGCAGAAAAGTTGGTAAGAAGCCATGAAAAGAACATCCAAGAATTATGGGATAACATGAAAAGACTAAATTTAAGAGAGGTATCAGAATAGATGAAGGAGCAGAGATACAAACCAAAGGAATGCACAATCTTTTCAAAGATATAATAGCAGAAAATTTCCCATACCTAAATAATAGAATGGAAAATCAAATACAAGAGGCTTACAGGACCCAAACTATACAAAATCATAGCAGACCCACATCAAGACACATTACAATGAGAGTGACTAACACAGAATAAAGATAAAATCTTAAAGGCTGTGAGAGGAAAATTAAAATTTCATATAGGGAGAAACTAATTTGGATCTCAACTGATTTCTCAAACCAGATCCTCAAAGCTAGGCAGTCCTGGAATGATATATTTCAAGCTCTGAAAGAAAATCAATGGCATCCAAGAATTTTATATCTGACATCTTGCTCTTTTTGATAAACATGTTCTTCAAAATTCACCTGTATGGTGGGTATGGTAGAAGTTTGTTCCCTTTAATTAAGGATAATTTCCTATTATATGAACATGTCAGTCAATCTTCATGTTAACAAGTTGGCATAGGTTTGAGACTGTTGTTAATGTTTTAGGGACATTCTTGCAACATCCTTTGTAGACGTGTGCATTCACTTGTCTTGAGTATATTCCTAGGTATGAAAGTGGTGAGTCAGAGTTTTTCTGTGCAGTTTAGCTTCAGTGAACACTAAAATAATAGAGTGATGTTTTCTAAAATAGTGAGCATGTTTGCAGTCTACCAACCTGTACCATACAGAAAGGTACTAGTTGCTATAAAACTTCCTGAATAATATTTGATATTGTTAACTTTGTGAAATTGTATTCATATTGGTACATCTTAAAATGGTATTTATTTGATGAGCAATGAAATTGAGCATTTTGATATTTTCCCTTAGGAACAGCTAGTGATCAAATCAAATCATTCTCACCTTTATGCTTTCCTCCATTTTTATATTTTCCCTTAGGAACACAGCACACTTCTGGGTGTGACTGTGAAGGTATTTCAAGAAGTTATTGGCAAGTTGAGGGAAGTGAGTCAAAGACTCAGCCTGAATGTGAGCAAAAAAGTAGGAGAGACCACCATCTCTTCTCTCTCCACTTCCCCACTTGACCAAGTGCGCTGACCCACTTGACCACTGTTCCCTGTGAGTGCCAAATACTAGGTTTCTTAGATTTTGAATGTGAACTTGCACCAGTGAACCTTCAGGGACTTTCATACCTAAGGATACAAACAGGGGAGCATATGGTGCATTTTCTACCCCACAACCCCCACCTTCTTGTACTGAGTAACTACCAGTTTCCTTGGTTCTCCTGAGTGAAAATAGTCATTGGTGAACATTTCAGCCTATGTGACCTTGTGACTGAATCTATTTTTCTACTATACCTAAATATTAGAGATATGTATATAGACATGTACTTGTGTGCATGTATATATGTATGTGTTCTGTTTCTCTGGAGAACATCAAACTTGTACACTGATAAAAAATTCTTTCTAAGATATATATAAAACCCAAAGAACTTAAAAACATCATACCACAGGGACACAGCCACATCAATGTTTATAGAAGCACAATTCATTATAGCTAAATTGTGGAACCAATCTTGATGCCTTTCAGTAGATAAATGGATAAAGAAAATGTGGTGTGTATACACAATGGAATATTACTCAGCAATAAAAGAGAATTAACATTCTTTAGTCCAGTCCAGGTGACAGCAAAATTGACTATCACAGCTAGAAATATGCATTGGAATATCTTCTCTAAGTTGATATCTTGCCAATTTGCTTTCTGTTTTTGAATTTTAATATATTTTTTGAAAAACAAATCAAAAATTTGCATTCATGAGTTCTGCATCTTTGGATTCAATCAATAATAAATTGAACATATTTCAGAAAAAAATGTATCTGTACTGAATATAACAGACTCTTTCCATGACATTATTCTCTAAATAATATAGTAGAACAAAACCACATAAAGAGATGATTTAAAGCATATGAGGGATGGAATTTTCTACATCAGACTAATTAGTGCATCAGCTTTAAATTCACTGTCATAGAAAGTCTCAATTCACATACCACATGCCTGTAATCCCAGCAGTTCAGGAGGTTGAGGCAGGAGGATGGAGTTCAAAGACAGCCTCAGCAAAAGTGAGGTGCTAAGCAACTCATGAGACCCTGTCTCTAAATAAAATCAAAATAGGAGTGGGGATGTGGCTCTGTGGTTAAGTGCCCCTGAATTCAATCCCTGGAACAGAGACTTCCTTCTCTGAAAACTCATGAGCCCGGTCTTTACTGTCCACAGTTCCATCGGCATTCTGGTCTGTGAGTTTTCATCAGAATCACCCATTAAACTCTGCTCACAACAACCTAAAGATTTTCCAACTTGCATTCCTAATCTTTTCAAAATTGTGCCCACAAGTTTCAAAAAGAATCTGAAACATGTGGTTAGGTTAGTTACAGCAACCATGGCACTTCTTGGTATGAATTTTTGTTTTAGTCAACTTTTTCAGAATACCAGTGAAGAAAACAAAGAGGAGGAAAAGTATTTTTTGGCTCATGGATTCAGATGTCTCTGACTACAGATGGCTGACTCCATAGCACTGAGGACATCATGGTGGAAAGACATAGAGGAGGAAAGCAGCTCAGGACATGGCAACAAGCAAGCAGAGAGAGTTCCTCCAACCAGGGACAAAATGTAAACCCAAAGAGACACCCTCAGTGACCTACCTCCTTCAGTTACACCTTGTCTACCTACAGTTGCCATCATTTAATCTGCATTGGTGGATTCATTCACTGACTGGGATAAAACTTTCATAATCCCATCATTTCACCTGGAATATCCTGTAACAACATTTTTCAAACACTGAAAGATAATGGGTGCCAACCAAGAATATTGTATCCAGCAAAACTAAGCTTCAGGTTTGACAATGAAATAAAAATCTTCCATGATAAACAAAAGTTAAAAGAATTCACAGCCAGAAAACCAGCACTGCAAAGCATTTTGAGGAAAACACTACACGAAGAGGAAATGAAAAACAACAACAAAAACCAACAGTGGGAAGTACCTCAGTAAAGAGGTGAGGGATAAAAAACTAATCAAAGAGAAAAAAACAAGCCAAATTTTAAAAAATAATTAAATAAATAAACAAACATGATTGGAAGTACAAAGCATATTCAATAGTAACCCTAAAAGTTAATGGCTTAAATTCACCAATTAAGCAACATAGGCTAGTAATCTGGAATAAAAAAGCAGATCCAATGTGGTGAGCCGTTCCTGCGGACTGTGGTCGCCATTACATGATGGCGCTGGCTCCGCTGTGGTCAGTGAAGGACAACTCCATATCAAAGAGAGTTGGCGTGTTCCCAGCTCCTTATCAGAGAAAGTTGGCGTGTCGTTTTCTAGCACCCTGTGAGAAGGGTACACGTGGCAGCTTCGCATTGGGGTTCGTGGTGCTTTATTAAGGCTAGGAGGGGCATCCGAAGTTTAGTAGAAGAATTATTAGAAGAATATCAAGGGCCTGAATAAACTGCTGAAAGAAGATTCCTGAGTCGCGTCTTCCTTGCGGGCAAGGGGGGTCGCGACAATCCAACAATATGCTGCCTTCAGGAGACTCATCTGATAGAAAAAGACATACACAGGCTGAAGGTGAAGGGTTGGGAAAAATCATACCACACACATGGACCTTGGAAGCAAGCAGGTGTGGCTATACTCATATCAAATAAAATTGACTTCAAGTCTAAATTAATCAAAAGGGATAAAGAAGGACACTATATATTGTTAAAGGGAACCATTCACCAATAAGACATAACAATTATCAATTTATATGCTCCAAACAATGGTGCTGCTATGTTCATAAAACAAACTCTCCTCAAGTTCAAGGGACAAATTGACTACAACACAATAATTATGGGTGACTTCAACACACCTCTCTCACCACTGGACAGATATTCCAAACAAAAGTTGAATAAAGAAACTATAGAACTCAATTACACAATTAATAACCTAGACTTAACTGACTTATATAGAATATATCAACCATCAGCAAGCAGATATACTTTTTTTTCTCAGCAGCACATGGATACTTCTCAAAAATAGACCATATATTATGCCATAGGGTAACTTTTAGCAATTATAAAGGAGTAGAGATAATACCATGCATCTTTTCTGATCATAATGGAATGAAATTGGAAATCAACAATAAAAGAAGGAGGGAAAAATCCTTCATCACTTGGAGATTGAACAATATGTTACTGAATGATCAATGGGTTACAGAAGACATCAAGGAGGAAATTAAAAAAATCATAGAGACAAATGAAAACACAGACACAACATATCAGAATCTATGGGACACAATGAAAGCAGTTGTAAGAGGAAAATTCATTGCTTGTAGTTCATTCCTCAGAAAAAGGAAAAACCAACAAATAAATTATCTCACACTTCATCTCAAAGCCCTTGAAAATGAAGAGCAAAGTAACAGCAAATGTAGTAGAAGGCAAGAAATAATTAAAATCACAGCTGAAATCAATGCAATTGAAACAAAAGAAACAACTGAAAAAATTGACAAAACTAAAAGTTATTTTTTCAAAAATAAATAAGATTGACAGACCCTTAGCCATGCTAACAAAGAGAAGAAGAGAGGGAACTCAAATTACTAGCATACAGGATGAAAAAGGCAATATCACAATACACAGATAATAACTAGAAATTATTTTAAAATCTTATATGCCAATAAAATAGAATATAGTGAAGGCATCAATAAATTTCTTAAGTCATATGATCTGCCCAGATTGAGTCAGGAGGATATACACAAGTTAAACAGAATAATATCAATTGAGGAAATAGAAGAAGCCATCAAAAGATTACCAATCAAGAAAAGCCCAGGACTGGATGGGTATACAGCAGAGTTTTACAAAACCTTTAAAGAAGAACTAATACCAATACTTTTCAAACAGAAAAAGAGGGAGTACTTCCAAATTTATTCTACTAGGCCAACATCACCCTGATTCCTAAACCAGATAAACACACTTCAAAGAAAGAAAACTACAGACCAATATCTCTAATGAACATAGATGCAAAAATCCTCAATAAAATTCTGGCAAATCGGATACAAAAACACCAAAAAGATTGTGTACCATGATCAAGTAGGATTCATACCTGGGATGCAAGGCTGGTTCAATATACGGAAATCAATAAATGTAATCCACCACATCAATAGACTTAAAGATAAGAACCATATGAACATCTCAAGAGATGCTGAAAAAGCATTTGACAATATACAGCATCCCTTTATGTTCAAAACATTAGAAAAACTAGAGATAACAGGAACTTACCTCAACATTGTAAAAGCTATTTATGCTAAGGCTCAGGCTAGCATCATTCTAAATGGAGAAAAACTGAAGACATTCCCTCTAAAATCTGTAACAAGACAGGGATGCCCTCTCTCACACTCCTATTCAACATAGTTCTCAAAACACTGGCCAGAGCAATAAGACAGACGATAGAAATTAAAGGCATAAAAACAGGAGAAGAAGAACTGAAATTAGCACCATTTGTGGATGACATGATCCTATACCTAATGGACCCAAAATGTTCTACCAAGAATATTCTAGAACTAGTAAATGAATTCAGCAAAGTGTCAGGATATAAAATCAACACTCAAGTCTAAGGGATTCCTGTATATCAGTGACAAACCCTCTGAAAGGGAAATCAGGACAACCACCCCCTTCACAATATCCCCCCCCAAAAAAATACTTAGGAATCAACCTAACAAAAGAGGTGAAAGACCTTTACAATGAAAACTACAGAACCCTAAAGAGAGAATAGAAGAAGACCTTAGAAGATGGAAAGACATACCTTGTTCATGGATAGACAGAATTAATATCATTAAAATGGCCACATTACCAAAAGTACCCTATAGGTTTAATGCAATGCCAATCAAAAGACCACGGCATTCCTCACAGAAATAGAAAAAGCAATCATGAAATTCATATGGAGAAATAAAAGACCCAGAATAGCTAAAGCAATTCTAAGCAGGAAGTGTGAATCAGGCGGTATAGCGATACTAGTTTTCAAACTATATTACAGAGCAATAGTAACAAAAACAGCATGGTACTGGTACCAAAACAGGCGGGTGGACCAATGGTACAGAATAGAGGACACAGAGACCAATCGACAAAATTACAACTATCTTATATTTGATAAAGGGGCTAAAAGCATGCAATGGAGGAAGGATAGCATCTTCAACAAATGGTGCAGGGAAAACTGGAAATCCATATGCAACAAAATGAAATTGAATCCCTTTCTCTCACCATGCACAAAGGTTAACTCAAAATGGATCAAGGAGCTAGAAATGAAACAAGAGACTCTGCATCTAACAGAAGAAAAAGTTGGCCCTAGTCTCCATCTCGTGGGGTCGGGCTCCAAATTCCTTCATAGGACACCTGTAGCACAAGAGTTAAAATTAAGAATCAACAAATGGGATGTATTCAAACTAAAAAGCTTTTTTTCTCAGCAAGAGAATAAGTGAGGTAAATAGGGAGCCTACACCCTGGAACAAATTTTTACCCCTCACACTTCAGATAGAGCACTAATCTCCAGAATATACAAAGAACTCAAAAAGTTATAAAACAAACAAACAAACAAAAAAACATAACCCAATCAACAAATGGGCCAATGATCTAAACAGACACTTCACAGAGGAGGATATACAATCAATGAACAAATACACAAAAAAGTGGTCACCATCTCTAGCAGTCAGAGAAATGCAACTTAAAACCACTCTAAGATACCATCTCACTCCAGTAAGAATGGCAGCCATTATGAAGTTAAACAACAACAAGTGCTGGCGAGGATGTGGGGAAAAGGGTACACTTGTACTTTGTTGGTGGGACTGCAAATTGGTGCAGCCAATTTGGAGGGCAGTATGGAGATTCCCTGGAAAGCTGGGAATGGAACCACCATTTGACCCAGCTATTCCCCTTCTCAGACTATACCCAAAAGACCTAAAAAGAGCATACTACAGGGACATAGGTACATCAATGTTCATAGCAGCACAATTCACAATGATTGTGGAACCAACCTAGATGCCCTTCAACAGATGAATGGATAAAAAATGTGGCATTTATACACAATGGAATATTACTCAGCACTAAAAAATAACAAATCGTGGAATTTGCAGGGAAATGGATGGCATTAGAGCAGATTATGTTAAGCAAAGTTAGCCAATCCCTAAAAAAAAAAAAATGCCGAATGTCTTCTCTGATATAAGGGAGGTGGCTCAAAACAGAGTAGGGAGGAAGACCATGAGAAGAAGATTACCATGAAATAAGGAAAAGAGGTGGTAGGGAATGGGAGGGAGAAGGGGAATTGTATGGAAGATGGAAGGAGACCCTCATGGTTACACAAAATACATATACGCTAGTGTGAGGGGGAAGGGAAGAAAATAAAAAGAAAGAGATAAGTGTCACAGCAGAATGGGTAGAGAGAGGTTATGGGAGGGGAGGGGAGGGGGGATAGGGAGGACAGCAGAATACAACTGACACTAAGATTGCTGTATGTATACACATGGATGTATAACCAGTGTGATCCTGCAATTTGTATATGTGGAAAATTGAGAATTCATAACTTATTTGAATCAAATGTATGATATGTCAAGATCATTGTAATGTCTTGAACAACTAATGATATAAAAAGAATATTTGGAGTTCCAGAAAGAGAGAGCAGAAAAAATTGGGCAGAAAGAACATTCAAACACATGTTGTTTGAAAAACCAAAATAATTAGTAATCATCAGAAGGGTTTAAAATAAATACAATGTAATCCTGGATAGAAATATGAAGCTGGAAAGAGGACACATATGTATAAATGAAGATTAGCCTTGGCTGCATGTAAGAGCCAGAGCAATATCATGTAATTTGAGGTGCATACATAAGAGCAATGTGAGAGAAATTAACAAAAAGGGGATGTGATTGGAATTAAAGGACCTAGTAGTTTTAGAAAACAGGCATCATGTGATGTTAGGTAGGTAATGAAATCTCTTGTAAGTGAATCCGTAATTACCTATTTAATGTAACAGAAGTTTGACACCATGAATGTACAGTGCACAGCATAATTTAAATCTGTGAAGATTTAAATCTGATGTGCTCATAAATTGCATGTGGTTGTGTACATTGGAAAAAAAATATCATGAAAAGTGTTTGCTATGCCCAAGTTTTATAAGAGCATCAGTAAATTCCAAGGATTATAACCAAGATATACAAGTGAATATGTCCACAAAGAGATACGTAGATGACTGTGCATAAAAAATCTAACTTTATGGCCGATTTTTGGATACAACCTAACTGACTTAACTACAAATGTATAGATTGTGGAATATTCACAGAACAACTGTATATAACAACTATAACATTTACTATTTTGCAGCAGGAATCCACTGTATCTCAAACAGAAAGATAAGAGAAAGATGCTAGAAACGAAAGTATGCTTACTTCAGTGTACATGATGTTCCAATCCAGGAACAAGAAAACTATTCGACAATCTGCAGAGTAACAATTTCCTTGCTAGAGGTTAGAGACAAATGTTGACTTGGAAGACATACAAAGGAAGTTTGGAGAGCTCTATATCTTGATCTGAAAGATGAATATACAAAAAATGCTTGTTTGTACAATTCATATTTCTTCAATTTATACAGTGTGCCTTTTCTGTGTTTGAAGACCAAACTATGCCCTTATGTTATATGAACATCTACTAAAGGTGGCATATTTACAGACATACTACTTTTAAAGAAGCATAAAATGTACCCAGAAAAATGCTAAAAGCCTTGAAAACTGGGAGAGGAAATAGTTCACTAAAACTATATTTCAAATAATTAGAAGTATAAATATAAGATGTGTGTATAAATTATATGTATAAATATAAGAGACTATAACAGGAGACATGCAATGTTTTGAAATATCTGTTGAAGAAGACACAACAGTTGCTCCAAATAGTGGAAGACTGTTGAGCTGGAGCAGAAAGCTGGAGACCTATCAGAATGAGGTGAAATACAACATAAAAAAATCATTAAAAAGTTCAAGACTTGATAGAATTATGAAAATTCTACAAGGTATGAGATTGACACATGGAGAGGATATTGAGAATGCTAAGGAGAAGTGAGTCAAAAGGAACAAAAAGAATTAGCAATTTCATCCATGTGACTTACAAATACTTTCTCCCATTCAGTGGGTTGCCTTTTCACTCTGTTGATAAGAGTTTTTGAGACTCTCTGATGCACGTATGTTTTTAACTAATTTTTACTCTTAATGATGCTGGTTTTAGTGTCAATCCAAGAAATAACTGCCAAATCCAATGTCATGAAACATTTCCCTGTATTTTCTTTTTCAGTTTTTGCTCTTACTCTTAGGTCAATAATTTTTTTGTATGATTTTGAGTTATTTGTTTATTCATGGATCAAGTTAAGTATTCAACTTAATTCATTTTTAGTATCTGATTTTCCCTACACACTTTACTGAAAAGATTGTCCTCTCTCCCATTCAACTGTGTCCCTGGCTGAGCATCATTAAACCTTAAATGTGAAGTTTTCTTTGTGAACTCTGGAGCTCACAGCTGGGTGTCTGTGTTTATGCCAATACTGTGAAGATGGAATCTTTTAATTTTTAATTTGTTTGATTGATGTATAATTCACAAGTATATTTTTTGGTCATTTTCATAATTTTCAGTTGGATTAATGATTTTTGTTTTGCTTTCTTTTTTGTTGTCTATGTAGTTGTGTTAGTTCCTCATATATTTTGGATATTAACCCATTATTAGTTATATGGTTTACAAATATTTTCTACCATTCTATGGGCTGTCCTTTTATTCTGTCAATAGCTTCTTTTCTGTGATGAAGCATCCTAGGTTGCTGCAGTCCCATTTGGTTATATTTTGGAGAGAGAGAGAGAGAGAGAGAGAGAGAGAGAGAGAGAGAGAGAGAGAGAGAGAGAGAGAATTTTTTAATATTTATTTTTTAGTTTTTGGCAGACGCATCTTTGTGTGTGGTGCTGAGGATCGAACCCAGGCCGAACACATGCCAGGCGAGCACATTACCACTTGAGCCACATCCCCAGCCCCTCATTTGCTTATTTTTGATTTTGTTATTTTAGCTTTTGATGTGACATAAAAAACAATTATTACTAATACCAACATGATAGAGATTTCCCACATGCTTTCTCTAGGAGCATGCCTGCATATGTTATTTTATATGTATTGCTGATTCTTCATAATTATTTTGCTTGGATGTGTTTTGATGAGCCAGCGTTCAAATATCTAGATCCTCTGAAGGTTGAAGGTAGTTGACACTTTGAAATGCATTTCAACACTGGGTTATTCTTAGCTCTTGAACAGGAAACACAAGAGAAAGTGAAGTTCACTACTGTGAGGTCTGCTTCCTTAAGGCCGAGGGTCACCCTCCAGCAGTTGTGCTGCATTGATTGTTGTCATAAGACAAAAATTAGGCACTAAATAATCCATTCATTTCTTGTATCTTTCTTGCTCTTAATTTTTGTTTTTTTCTTACTATGGAAAAAAAGGAAGGAAACATTTGATTGACAAATAATATTAAATGGATGAATTTCATCTTAAGTTTCCTGAGTATCTTGAATTTCCCTTATTGAAAATTCATATAACTCTTTTGTTGATTCTTGGACTTCAGTATGAAAGGAGAAGGAATAAATATGAAACTGTTCATGTTACAGTCTCAATGTCTTATCTAAAATAAAAAAGCAAAACCTTTTTCTTTTATCTTCTTGGCATATTCTATAAATTTTTATGAGGAAAACTTAAAAGAAGCTTTAAGTACAGTTTAAAACATTGAAATTCACAGTCTTCAAAATCTTTTTGGGTTCTCTATTCCTCATCTCACCAGTGAACCATATTTATAGACACCTTCTTTGGAGGACAGAGGCCTGTGTCCTCAAAAATGTAAACTGACATGGAATCTTAGGAGACCAGGAAGAGAACTTGTAAGACACTGAATGATTAGGTAGTAAATGGAATATTGCTTCACTGCAGTTTGGTGTGGGTGAGCTAGGCTTAGCAGAGAGATTAATATCTACAGAAGAAAATCCATATTCTTCCCATGATGTCTAACCTTAAAGGTAAATATTATTTTTTGTCAATTATCTGTTCGAGCCTTGTTAAAGAGTCTTAGTTTGGTACATTTTCCCAAAATATATTAAAAACAATCTTTATTTTTGTGAAATCATGTGTACAATTTCATTTGTTTGTTTGTTTTAGCGATTGAATATGACTTTGGGTTAAATTATCTAAGATTACTTTGTGGTTCAAACTCATCTTTCCATTTCCCAGGATTTGTTTTTTTCTTCCAGGATTGTGACTCCCCTTTTTATGTAAAAGCCATTTTCCATGACCTGTTGAATTCAATATTAAGTGTGTCGATAACAAATGATAAAAGGTGAAGTTGCTTCCCTATTGAGGTGACTAGCCACATGGTAGAATGATCCCTGAGCAGGCACCGTTTTTAAATGAAGGCCCAGGAAAATGTCAGTGCTGGCACAGGGTGCCCCAAGACACTACTGCCTAGGATGCAATTGTTGTTCTTTTCTTACAGGGAATCTCCCTTGCATCTTGATTTAAGGCTGTTGCTCCCCACACAGGCCAGAGGAGAGATGAGTGACCTCACACAGTGATAAGGAGCAGAATCCTGAAGGACCTGGTTCTGTAGGATCAGATAGAATGTAAGACTGTTACCAGAGTTTTTCTTAACACCACTTATTTAAAAAAACTTTTTTTCTTTTATTTTTCATTCTGTACCAGTAAATTGAGAAGTTCTTTTACTAATAAACACCTGTGGGTTATCTGGTATTTGTAAGGAAGTTATGATGGGAAATACATCAAATCGTAACAACTCACCACAAGGAATTTCATATCTATTACCTAAGGCATGGAATTATATCTTCTTTTCCTCTTACTTAAATGGGGCTTTCAGCTTTCGATGTGCAAGAGACAGACTCATGCTTTTATCCTTTTCATGATCTTCAAAAGAATGCTTTTGTGGATTTTAGGTCCCATGGAAAGCAGCTTCCAAAACCTGCATCTAACATTCTCCAGCACTGTAGCTGGGATGCAGATGAAAGAGTCTTCAACTGGCTCAAGACCACCTTTGCATCTGGAGGCTTCCCCCATCAGACTTGTGGGTATGAGAGCTGTGTCCTTTTCCACATTACCTGGGAGCAAAACAAGCTGGACAGCATTCAGCTCTCAGATTAATCCTAGACACCCTGCACTGTCTGGGACTTGCTGTCTTAGAGTGGCAGCTCAAAAATCATGTGACCATGTTCTAACCAGGTGCTGTCACATGGTTCTTCCATATTTCCACAAACAAACTGACTTAATCTGTATCTATGTACCAGCAAGAGATGTTTTATGTCACCTTGTACACAGAGGAGGGCCTGTCCTGCTGTCTCCTCCCACTTCATCCAGCAGGTTGTCTCACCCCACTGCACCCACCATGGGATTTGCATACTGTCCCATGGGAAGGCTCTTTCTTACAAATCTGAGAAAATGCTCAGCTCTAATCTGGCCTTGGCTCACCAGGGCTGCTCAACTTAACCTTCTGCTGTGCCCTGCTCAGCTCCTGGGGCTGCTGATGCTCTGGGTCCCTGCTGAGGCCGAGGGATTTAGGAAAAGAGAATGGGGTAGAAGGGTCCCATTTCTTGTCATATTTATTCTTTCCTTGCAGTAGAGGCAAGTATTTTGTGTTCCATGGAATGGTATTTCATACTTTTCTTGTTAGAATTAGGATCCACTTAACAATGACCAATGCCCTAATGGAGATCTTGGATAACACAGAACACATTGTGACTTATATATAAAATAGCAAATTATTTCTTACAGGTTTATGTTTTCTTGGTATGAATCAGAAAATTATTTGATATTTTTTAGCATTAGCATCCACTCAACAATAACCAGTGTTCTAATGAAAATCATGAATAACAAATAGCACTTTTTGACTTATATATAAAATAGCAAATTATTTTTGTAGGTTTATTTTTTCCTGGCATGCATCAGAAAATATTGAAATAAGTAGCAGACTGAAAATAATGAATATTGATCACAGTATTGGTACGTAACCTTGCTTTTCTGTCATCATTTCAGGATCCAGTGGCAATGTTGTTATGACCCAGACTCCTGTCTCCAAGCCTGTCACCCCTGGACAGCCCCCTGCCATCTCCTACATAGTAATGGAAACACCTATTTGTGTTAGTTTCTTCAGAAGCCAGGCAAGTCTCCAAAGCTTCTCATCTACAAAGTTTCCAACCAATTCTCTAGGGTCCCAGATGAGTTCAGCGTTAGTGGGTCAGGGACAGATTTTGCACTGAGAATCAGCAGGGAGGAGGCTGAGGACGCTGGAGTGTATTACTGCAGGCAAGGTACACAAGCTCCTCCCACAGTGTGCATTCCCAATCAAAAATCTCTTTGCTATGGTGACTCAGCAAATATACTTTATGTCCCCAACAGGAAGCAGGATCTGAGGTTTCTATTACTGCGTTCTTTCTATCACACTGTGTTCTGACATGTGACTGATATGGCCCCGTATTATATCAGATGCAAATTTGGAAAACTACTTTAAACAGATCTGTTGAAAGCTATATGTGCTGCTTGTCTAACAACAGTTTTTTTTTTTTTTTTTTGAGTCTGCGTGAGAGGAAGATGCTGAGGAACTCAGGGAACAGGCTGACAGCTCATGATTCACATATTCAGGCTTCTTCCTCATTTGCCCACATTTGTTGAGAAATTACTCCACATGACAAGCAGGTCATTGGTGCACATCAATGGAACAGGAGTCCAGTACCTGCTAGAAATGAATGGTGGGCTGTTATTTTTCACATATTTAGTAATATTCAGAAATTCCATTTTCTCACTGACCTAATTTCTCACATCAACTTTACCATCTACCCTTTTGATGAACATGTTTAGGAAATCATATGATATACCAACCCTTAGAGAAGGAAGAAGTGGATTATTTATAGCAATGTTTGCCTTTTGAGCACAATCAAGGCAGATATAGATCCTAATCCAACATATTTTATTTGTCCCAGTTACTGTTCACTGATTGAAAAGGCAGTTCACCCCATTCTTATTGTGAGTTTTGAAAATAAAGGGCAGAAACTGAATAATGAAGAACAAGTATACACCATGTAGCACAGGAAAAATAGAGGTTTTTATTTTTTACCTCAAATTTTAGGAATTTTATAAATATCTTCAACAGTTTTCAAGATGAGAATTTTAATCTTTTGCTAAAAGAAAATATAAAAGTGGATTATTTTCATGACATCATCATTACATGGAATTGAATTTGATTTTATTTTACTTGTAAATGGATACAGATGGTTTGCTTTCAACAGGTCTATTTGAAGAAGTGCTCCAAATTTACATCTGATGTAACAATGGGTCATTTCAGTCACATGTCAGAACACAGTGTGATACACAGAATGCAGCGATAGAAACCTAAGATCCTGCTTCCCATTGGGGACAGAAAGTAATCTGAAATGATTTTATATCAAGAGTTTGGATCATGGCAAGTCCATTTAAAATCCTAATGGTTCATATCCATTAGGTTTAAAAATTGTGTGAGGGTATCTGTATGAATTTCTGGTGAAATGTTAGTCTTCTCTCCTTAACTTGTTCCACAAATCATTTGCATTTCCTACAGAATCCTGCCCAGTGACAGATGGAAGAAGATCAGCTTCAAGAATGTGAAAGAGAGCTGGGGATGTGGCTCAAAGGAAGAACGCTCACCTTGAATGTGGAAGGCACTGAGTTCGACCCTCAGCACCACATAAAGATAAAATAAAGATATCGTGTCTAGCTACAAATAAAAGTATTTTTTAAAAATGTGAAAGAAAGAATCCACAGTCAAGACACTGGGTCCACAGACCCAAAATCCCACACGTTATTGTGACATCTACCTGCCATGAGAATGCCAACAAACTTGACTTTTAAAATAAAGCCCAGAGGCCAGATCTCAGAAGCCCTGAGGAAGTATCTATGTCCTGCCCAGGAGGGACCCTAAATCTTGGGAGCTGTGCCCAGCTCAGGCCCAGGACTGCTGGGGCTCTGTACTCACTGGGCCAAGTCTTCCCATCAGCAATTTATGAGCATTTTTAATTTCACTTTGTGATCTATAATGACCACAACCTGGCAATGATGACAGTTCCCTGAGGACTCATGGAGTGGGGTCAGAACTAAGGGTCAGCAGTGGGCCAGGATGTGTGAGAGGGCAGGGCCACAGCTCTGAGGACTGTGCAGCCCTGTGTGCAGTGAGGGTGACTTGCCTCGTGAATTCAGAGGAGGCGCCACTGAGTGATGTGCCCTCAGATGGGGTCCTGTGAGTCTTAACTCTACTTCCAATACAAAATACCAAGAAACCCAAGCACACAGACAAGAGTCTCCTCCTTGCTCAAGTGCTGTGGGTTCCCCTTTAGTGTCACTTACCCACAATGCAACAAGTGTAATCAAGGGGCTTTGCCCATGAGATTGTCTTCCTAAGAAAAACTCTGGGGCTAGATCTTCTTCAGTGAAACTGTATCTGTCTCTTGTCAAATCCAACACCAGGTGATAAAAACATGGGAATACTGGGAGCAGAGAGGACAGCCACCCACTCAGGGATGGCAAGCCCTCTCTCTCCTCCTGAGTTTCCTGCAGCTGTTGCAACATATCCCAGGACCTCTCGGGCTCCACACAGCACACATGGAGCCCACGGTTCTGGAGGTCACAGGCTCTCTCAGGCGGTGTTCCATCTGGAGGCTCCCGAGGAGAGAATCTTAGTCTGCCTTTCCTCCTCCAAGATGCTCCCAATCCCTGATCCTTGCCCCTTCCTTCATCACGGCATCATCCTCCTCATTGTCACTTCCCCTTCAGTGTTGGCTGTCACAAGGCCAATCTATAAAGAGACTAGAATAAAATGTGACTCGGGGTCCTCTGGCTTGAGGATTTAAAAGCTGGTGATTTGATTTCACTGCATCTACACTGGCCCTCATGTTGCACAGATATTTGATAAAGACTGCTCTGATCTTGGACAAACAGAAAGGAATCACTCCATAAATCCAATCTAGGAGACATTGGTAAAGGAAAATAAATATTTCTGGAATTTTCTTAATAATAGAGGAGGAGAGGTGAGATCTCGGACCAGGGATGCCCTGCAGGAATAGGATCTGTTTCTCTCCTGGGTTGTGTCCCAGGACAAAGAGGACTATGCAGTCACTCCATTACGAGCCACACTGCTGAGGATGGTGGCAGCTCAAGCCCACATGGAAACAGAGAAAATGCCCCTGGTGACTCCAGCTGAGCTGAGGGGCTGGGATGTGTGCCTCTCCTGCCATTGCCCTCTGGAACTGTCCTGGGAGTGGTCAGCCCAGGCCCTGTGTCTGCCTTGTGTGCAGCACAGCTGCCACCTGAGCCTCAGAGAGCAGACTGAGCATAGGTGTCCCTAGGGAATCAGCACAAACACGGTGTGGCATCAAAGGACAATGCACCAGCAAGGACTGCCAATAAAGTCACAAAAATGGGGAAAGACTTTCAAACTTGAACAGAGCTTGTTGGAATTGGCTCTGCCTGGGCTGCTTTCTAGCAAGGCTCCCTGTAGTTCAGGCCCTTGGAAAGGCAGCAGGTGTGTGCTCAGCCCATGGTACTGCAGCCAGACCCCTCAGCCTGTATTCAGCAGGAAGACCCCTGGTCCCCAGCTGCCAGGGTGTGGATGCTGAAGACACAGCTGGCTCCACTTCCCCTGCTGCTGAGCTGGGATGGACGTCTAAAGCAAAGGCACAGAGGTGACACAGGAGCTGTTTGAATCTGTGCCCAAGTTCACCTGGGTCCAATTTCTCCTCCATGGGCATCTGTGCTTGCTGCACAGGAGGCTGAGAATCTCCTGGAGAAGCCCACAGGAGGTGGAGCCTGGGTCAGGATGAGCTGCCCCTCACTGCTGCAGGGAAGAGCAGAAGGGGGCAACCATGGTGCATATCAGGGAAATGCACTGGGTAGCAGTGGCTGTCACTTAGTTACCAGGCCTGGCCTCAATAACCAGCCCTTTGTGATGGTGATCTCTGGGAAGCAATGCCACATGTCAGGAAGGGACAGAATAGGGGAGAGCCCTAGTCAAGGATGAGCTGCAGCCATTCAGCCCCTGAGCTCCAAAGAGATCTGCAGCTACAGGTGACAGGGACGGCGAGTGACACACTCACCAAGAGTCATGTTTGAGCATCTGCCTCTACTTTTCACTGGCCCTCATAATGAATGACAGCTATTTCAAATAGCTTTTAATGCACTGAACATGTTTCTGAAAAATTATCTAATTTAAAGAGAAGAAACCACTTTAAAGTCACAGATATGCACAGACAACACAGAGTTCTTACCAATCAGGGTCATTTTGGAGTAAGTTAAAGCCCCACTAGCTCTCTGCCAAGACTATACTGTGTGTTCTCTACAAAAAAATAAATTCTCCATCACCATTTAAAAACCACCATGAAATGCTTAATTTATAGAAACCTTTCCATGCATTTCTCATTTTGAAAATAGTCTCTAAAATATCTTTTGTTACAAAATGACCCCAGGGAGAAACAAGCTCCCTCCATACCCATTTGTGCTGTACTGGTCTCAGCTGAGATCACTGGGGATGCTCGGCCAGTGATGAGTGACTGAGAAAAGCCAGCCCTGCAGCTGTGCCCAGCCCTGCCCAGCCCTGCCCAGCCCTGCTGATTTGCATGTGCCCACAGCACAGCCCACTGCCCTGAGGACTTCTTAAGAGGCTGCTCACACCCTGTGTCAGTCCCAGTCAGGACACAGCATGGCCATGAGGGCCCCTGCTCAGCTCCTGGGGCTCCTGCTGCTCTGCCTCCCAGGTAAGAAGGGACAACTCTGGGGGGTGTGCTCAGCCCAGTGGTCAGTGCTGCCTGGCTCTTCAGGGAAGTCCTCCTGAAACATGATTAATTAAGGATAATTATTTTTATGTTTCCAATGTCAGGGGCCAGATGTGACATCATGATGACCCAGTCTCCATCCTCCCTGTCTGCATCTCCAGGAGACAGAGTCACCATCACCTGCAAGGCCAGTCAGAATATTAACAGTTGGTTAGCTTGGCATCAACAGAAGCCAGGGCAAGCTCCTAAACCCCTGATAAATAAGGCATCCAATCTGCAACCTGGGGTCCCCTCGAGGTTCAGTGGCAGTGGATCTGGGACAGATTACACTCTCACCATCAGCAGCCTGGAGCCTGAAGATACTGCCACTTATTACTGTGTACAAGGCTACAGTTCCCCTCCCACAGTGACACAGGCCATCACAAAAACCTCCCAGGGAGCAGAAGTGTGAGGCTGGGCTGCCCCAGCTGCTCCTCCTGCTGCCTCCACCTGCTGAGGGCACTGCTCAGAGGCACCAGGCTCTGGAGGTCTCTAGTAGACTGTGGTAGGAAGGGCCAGGGAGGGTCCTCTGCACCCCACCCTCTTTCCTTCTCAGCCCCAACAGGTGAGACATGACCATTTCCTCCAGGTTTAGTGAGTGACTGTCACTTTACGGGAGGATCCAGCTCTCTGTGTCAGTTTGGATTCCTTCCTCAGATTTGAAATACATGGAATTACAGTCTAAGTCACAACTTTCAAAAACCACAGCTCCTCTGAGGGAAGGTGGAGCCTGTGGATTCTGGCACTAGCCCAGGAGCTCCTCAGGGACACTCATACCCAAACTACAGCACAGACAATAATGTGCACACAACTGTTGTGATTCCCACATGCAGCATAGAAAACAGAAAAGGTGCTGGCTGGGGTGTGGATCAGTGGTTAAGTGCCCCTGGGACCAATCTCTGGTGCCTACAGCAACAGCAATATCAGATCACTGTGCTGGTTTATCCTTGAACCCTCCTCTTCCCCAGGCATCCCATAGCAGGTGCCAGTGCCTCTTCTCTGTGGTACCTTGGCCTGGGCAGGACCCACAACAGTTCTACCTACTCATCCTCTGAGGGCTCCCAATCTTACCTTACCTTCTCTGGTGGCAACTTATCATCTGCTTTTGACACGTGTCCATCAAGTTTCCTGGGTCCTGATACACTCCCAGGTAAACTTCTATGAGCCATTTAGTAAGAAGCAGGAGACCGTCACTGCAATAGTTTTGAAACTGGAGTTTCCTGGCTTCTGCAGGCAGGTGGGTTTAGCACAAGCTGCAGCCTCTGGAGCTCTGGAGTATTGTTGCTCTTAACAGGGTCCATGCTCACCAGCCTTGCACAGACCCCAGAAAACAATGCTCACATCTTGGGCTCAGATCACTCCTCTGTCCACATCAAGGTTATGACCATGTGCTCTGCTCAGACATCTGCTAACCTCAAGTAATAAGTCAGTTGTCCCCATTACCATGGCTGCACCGGGAAGGCAGTGCACCTTCTTTGTGCCATTTGAATACAGTCTAGCTTCTTTCCCTCTGGCATAAACATATGTGTAACATCAATGAGGTCACAGAGGTCAAGTTATGCTATAAGGAAAGGGAAGGCTCTTGGGACCCTGGGACACTGTGTGTGTGTTAAGTGGAGCCTCTGCATCTCCTCAAGTCCAATCTCAATGTACCACTTCCATCTTAATGTAAGCAGAGCTGGGCCCAGTTGGTGCTGCCCTGTGCTGAGTCCCACACTCCCCTGTGGTGAGCAGCTCAGTCACTCAGTGCCCAGGGCATGGTGCCAGGGCTCAGGGATGCCTTGGAGCTGCTTTTAGAACAGTCAGTAGTCATTCTTCCTCCCTCCCTTTTTCCTTCCTTCCTTCCTTCCTTCCTTCCTTCCTTCCTTCCTTCCTTCCTTCCTTCCTTCCTTCCTTTTTTTCTTTCCTTCTGTTTTATTTCTTGGGATTGGCCTGCTCTTCTCTAGTGCTCTGCAGGTCTCTGCTGTAACTCTTATTGGGGACTTGTCAGAGACACACACACTGTCCTCATCTAGTACAAACACCCCTACCCCTAGCAATGTGCTGGGCCCCATGGCCACACAGCAGGGCTCCTGGGTCACAGCACAAGCCTGCTACAGAGTGTCCTGCTCTGGATCCCTCAGCACAGACAGGCTTCCCAGGTAGCTGATGAGTGGTTGGTGCAGCTCATCCAGCACGGAGGGTGCCATCTCAGCTCTGCACAGAGCCCAGCCAGCACTGATCTTTCTTCTCAGTGATTAGAGGAGCAAGGAGCAATGTCTTGTCCTTCTTCTGAAGGAGAGGAAGCAGCAGCCATAAGATATCTGGGCCCCAACATCTTTTCAATGTGACAGGCCCGTCAGTTGCTGTAGGTCTGCAGCCCACCTCTGAAGAGCATGGTTTTCTCTGGACACCAGAGTTCTTGCCATTTCCTGCTCATCATGTCCAAGCAACATGAGGCCATCCATGCAGAGTCACATGGGGCAGTGCTGCCTGGTGTCCACATGACCACAGTTACTTCAGGCTAGAACAAGAGAGTTATTTTACCTAGAACAAGAGAGTTATCTTTGCCTGAGCTCAGGTCTGAGGCCTGAGCTTCTGTGGATTCCAGAACACTACAAGTTCAGCCAGAGATCTGTGGCAGGTAGTGTCAGCTCTGTGACTGAGCCCTGTAGCTGGTCCCTGTATCTGTCCTGACAGAGACACTTGGTTACACCATTCTCTGTTTCTGAGCTTTGAAGGCACAGCTGGTACTTGAAGCCTCTCCTACCCCAGCAGAGTTGAACCAGGTCAGTTCATGACATTGTCATCTGGGCCATCTGTCACTTTTCAAATTGGAAAAACATTTTCACAGATACACTCCCCTTTCCTTTCAATAGATGTACATATAGTGTCCTTTACAAGTTTTCCCTGGTAGCTAAAGTTGCTCATTTAGTAAATCTCAGGAACGTGGATGACTTCATGTTGCTGGGACATGGTGACCAGGGCTCTGGGAAGTTTTGCCTCCGATGGGACCCAGAGGGAGCCATGGCAGCCCCCAGTCAGCTCCTCTGCCTCCTGTTACTCTGGCTTTCAGGTGAGGGATCATGGGATCATGTGATGGTTCTACACACCTGTGAAAACTCTTTCATTGTGCTTGGGTCCTGTGTCCTGGCACCTCTGTTTAGCAAGCCCACTGATTCAAGCTCTGGTTGCTGCAGGGTCCTGGCTCTACTGTGGAGACTGGGGTATGACCTAGACTGCACAGGTGACCTTTGTGTTCTCTTTCCATCTCAGGGACCACAGGAGAAACTGTGCTGACACAGACTACACGCTCATGGCTTTGTTTCCAGGGGAAAGAGCCACCCTCACCTGCAGAGCCAATCAGATTGTTGGCAGCTCCTTTTTCTGGTACCATCAGAGGCCTGGGAAGGCTCCCAGATGCCTCATCTAGGGTGCATCCAGCAGGGCCAGTGGCATCCCAGTCCAGTTCAGTGGCAGTGGGTCAGGGACAGTCTTCACACTCCCATCACAGCCAGGAGCCTGGGGAGGCTGCAGTGTGGGACTGTCTGCAAGGCCATGCAGGTTACCACAGTGGTTCCATCCCTGTCAGAAACCTCACAGCCTCCTCTGCCACCCTCCCCCTGGGGTACAGCAGCTTCCCCCAGAGGCCGCCAGATCGTTTGCATTTTTCTCTTCCCACTGCTCCTGGAAAGGTTGTGTGAGTGGAAACCAAGGTTCATTCAGGTCTGAAAGATGCATGGTCTCCTGGGCCCTCTTTGCTTCCCTGGAAGAAATGTGAGTGATTAGAGAGGATGGGGACACTTGGTGTTCTTTTCCTATTTACCAGATGAGGATGGAGTCTCTGGAAGAGCCATGAGATCCCAAGCACAGACAGTTAAATGTGAATCCCTCAGTGCAGTTTGATTCCCAGACATTTATATCCTCCTCATTTTGACCTCAACAGTATGGGGTTAGATCTGTCCAAGCACAGACACTGTCAAATGGTTTCAGAAATTGCTCCCAGGTCCTGTTCACATTGAAGCCAGGGTAAGAGGGAGGATCTCCCACATTCTGACCCTGGGATGTGGATGCAACCACAGCTTTTTTGCTTTGTGTGCAGCACAAGGAGGCTCTTTCTGCCATTCCTGCTTCTCCACAGATGGAGGGCCCAGGGTTCCCAGGAGGGGGGGATTTGTGGAAGGCGGCTTTCCCAGGACCATCCCATGGAGCTGACATCTGAGTGACCTGTCCTACCTTTCAAAAGAAAAAAATCCTGTCACATTCCTGCCTCCTGGTGTCTGACCCTGAATGGGAAAGAGTGTGAATCCAGTTCTAGCTCAACACACCTGGACATGACTTTCTTTAATAGCCAACCACTGAGAAAGTTGTCTGGTAAAACCTCCAGAATCCACTCAAGGACACTTTGCTATGGTTTTTTCATCAGTGAAAATGCAAGACAATGCCAGCTGTCCTGGCCAAGGAACTTTAGAAGTCACAAGCTCAGTATCTCACATGCAGAACAAGATACCTGCCCCCAAAGGATCATGTTCCTATGAAGAGACACCATGACCTCCTCCACCTGCACGAAGGGCATAAGACTCCCCTCTCACCTCCCAGTCCATGGACAGACTCTGGGTGTTTCCACTTTGTGTTGATTGTATGGATGTCACCTACAATGCCCTGTGGGTGTCCTGGAGCTGCCACCCACTCTCCTGAGCAGGATGCTCACCAGGTTCTGCAGGTGCAGCACCACAGCACCAGCCACCAGGGAGGGCAGACATCCTTCTAAATATCAGTGGAAGCCTCCACAAACCCTGAACTTCAGCACCCTGCATTCCTGTAGAAGCAGCATGACATGCTGACCCCAAGGACTGTCACCATCTTGATAAGCAGCCAAGACTCCAGGAACCATGTCCCTTTCTGCAGCAGCCTCTGAGTGTGTGGGCAGCTGAGCATGGTGAAACACCTCCCTAGACCTCTGACTCAAAGGTAGAGAACTGTGCAGCATGCACATGGCCTTAGTTTCAGTCATCAGCACCGAAAGGGAAAATTAAAGGAAAAGAAAAAAAGAAAGAGAAAAGTAAAAATAGAAAGAAAAGAAAAGAAAAAAAGATTGTGGACAGTTATTTAGAAGGTTTTTTGATAACTCTTAGAAGAGCAGGGGTGAAGAACTTTGTCCTGCTTTATTTCTGAAAAATTTACAAGAGGACCTGAAGGAGGACATGATGTTTAGAAACACTGCAGCCCTCTTGAGGTCATGAGGTATTACTAAGACTTAAAAACACATGTGGTAATACTGGTAAAGCAGAATTATATACGGAATCTGGATCTTTACTGAGTTTACTAAGATGCTAAACATGACCTATATTCTCCAATCTTCAATCTCTAAAGTACTTTCACTAGTTTGTAAAATTATTCTTACTTCTCCTAAGATATAGTTAAGAGGAAGAGCCTGACTGGCCTTAGACCTGCTGGTCTGGGGAAGATGGGCACCATGATGGGTGTGAGTGTACTCTGTGGGGCTCTGAGGCAGAGAGGGCTGGGTCCATGGGTGGGTCCCTCCTCCCTGCCTCTTACCCATGCTGTGCCAATGTCCAGAAACCCCAAACACCTCAGTGAGTTTACACATCTTCCTCTCTTTCTGTCTTTATTTCTGTTTTTACCTCCAAAGCATAAACTATCCCCTTGCTTCTGTAATGTCCCCTCCTCCTCCAAGGGTCACCAACACAGAACTGTGCTTAAGGCACAAGGACAGCCTGTCCTCAACCAGAAAGTGACTACAGATCACCACTCACAGCTCAGGGGGCTGACTGTGTCCTGTGGCCCCAGGGAACTATGTTCCCCCCAAGCAAATCTGAGCTGCCCTGGTCTGACCTGGGACACCTGGACACACTGAGCCTGTGTTGATTGACCAGGAGGAGCCCGCCCTGCAGCTGTGCCCAGCCTGCCCAGCTCTGATGATTTGCATGTGCCCACAGCACAGCCCACTGCCCTGAGGACTTCTTAAGAGGCTGCTCACACCCTGTGCAGGAGTCAGTCCCTGTCAGGACACAGCATGGACATGAGGGCCCCTGCTCAGCTCCTGGGGCTCCTGCTGCTCTGCCTCCCAGGTGAGGAGGGGCAGCACTGGGGATTTACTAATCACAGTGTGGTCAGTGCTGCCTGGCTACTCAGGAAAGTCCTCTTGCAACATCACTACTTGCAAAGATATTTCTTTTTATGTTTTTAATGGCAGGTGTTAGATGTGACATCATGATGACCCAGTCTCCATCCTCCTTGCCTGTGTCTCCTGGAGACAGCGTCACCATCACCTGCAGGGCCAGTCAGGGCATTAGCAATTATTTATACTGGTACCACCAGAAACCAGTCTGAGCTCCTAAGCTCCTCATCTATTATGCAACCAGTTTGGAGTATGGGGTCTCCTCGAGGTTCAGTGGCAGTGGATCTGGGACAGATTTCACTCTCACCATCAGCAGCCTGGAACCTGAAGATGTTGCCACTTATTACTGTCAACAGGGTAACAGTTATCCTCCCACAGTGACACAGGCCATGACAAAAACCTCCCAGGGAGCAGAAGTGTGAGGCTGGGCTGCCCCAGCTGCTCCTCCTGTTGCCTCAGAGGCAGCCAGGTTCCCAGGGCCACAGGGAGGGTTTGTGGAAGGATCCAGGGGGCTCCTCTGCACCCTGACTCTTTCCTTCAGCTCAGCCCCAGCAGGTGACCATGATAACAGCCTCAATGATATGGGCAGAATTTAGACTCTAATGGCAATAGTTGGTGTCGTGCAGCAAAGACAGGCCTCTCCACATATTCCACACGGGAATATTTTAAGACTTTGATTTTTAGTGTAGTTTAAGTTCCCAGCAAGTACATGGTACTCCTGTGTCCCCCTTGCTTCCACAGCCCCTCTGTCACCACCCCAAGACTCTGTTGCTATTGTTACAATAGCTATCACTGAACTGCTTACAGAACTTGCCTCGACTATGTATCACATTTATGCATTGTGAACTACCTGTTGGTGCAGCAACTTGTGGCAGTGCCGGGGTATTTTTGCTGATGGTGTTATTGGTGGTACAATTTTTCCAAAAGGAGCTGGTGTATCCTCCTCCCTGTGATGGTCGTTTAGCTAAAATTTGGGGGCCAACAGAGGTTAGGCAAAGAACCTCACCCCCCCCCACTAGTACAAAGGCCTATCTACAGGTGTGGCTATATGTTGGACTGGTAGTTAATGATGGGTCACTTAAAGTGCCACCTCTGCTGTACCTGGGACCCACCACGTTTCATTTGATTTTCTGGGGCAGAACTGCTTAGCCCTAAGCGGGGATACTGGCCTTGTTCCTTTCAGGGGCTTGCATGTGCTTATAATTTGACTCGTTCAGATATTGTTTCTCAGACTTGTTTTATTTCATAGTCAACGGGTGAGAGAGGAGAGTTGAGTTGCAGCTGGGTGTTTCTCAGGCTCTTTGATGCCAGTGGCGTTCCAATACCAGCAAAGTAAGTGCTCTGCGAATTCCTAGCAGTTGTGTGATTTTGTAGAAGTTCTTTTTTTAGGATCAAGGAACTCAGGTTTGTTCTGTTGGCATGTCAACAGCTTTTGGGGCGAGGGCTTTTAATGTTGATTTTAGTGTTGTATAAAGTAGTGTATGAAAGCAACACACACACCCTCACCCAGAGAGGGAGAAGGACACATAGGACATGTTCTAGAATATGCTTGCACTATCTGCCTGCTGGGACTGTTCCCTGAAGTACTGGCACATTCCACCATGCTGAAAACAGTGCAAAAGCTAAGTCCAGGGTCCCCAGGTCCTCTGTGAATCTGTGTAGGACATTGAAATTATAGCAGTTTTTTTAATATTTATTTTTTAGTTGTAGTTGGACACAATACCTTTATTTATTTATTTTTATGTGGTACTGAGGACTGAACCCAGGGCCCCGCACTTGCTAGGCAAGTGCTCTACCTCAGCCCCAGCCCTCCTGTAAGCAAATTTAAACTTTAAAAGCACAGTGCAAGCTAGAAGCAAATATCCTCATGCATACCACAAAGTTGGAATGTTGTTAGCCCTAACGTAAAAAGAGCCCTTGAAAACTAATAAGTAAAAGATCATCTGAATTTGTATTTATTTGTATTGGTTCCAGTGATTGAACCCAGGGGTGCTTAACCACTGAGCCACATCTCCAGTCCTTTTTATTTTTTATTTTGAGACAGAGTCTCGCTGAGTTAGTTAGGACCTTACTAAGTTACTGAGGCTGTCTTTGACTTGTGATCCATCTGCCTCAGCCTCCCAAGTCACTGGGATCATAGGCATGTGCCTCCTCACCCAGCTCATAAGAATTTTTAAATGGGGAAAATAAAGATCTAAGTCTAGGATATAAACAGGACATTCACAGAGGGCTACAGATGGACAAGCAGTAGGGAGGATGGTGATCAAGATTCTAAATTTGTCATTACGGAAACTCAGGGTGCTGGGTCCCACACTGCCTGTATAACAGGAGGTATGCGCCATAGTGTCCAAATTCCCCCCACCTTTAATCTGGGGAAATAATTCCTACCCCACAAGCTCCTGGTGAGGATTAACTTGGATAACATGCCCTGCACAGCCTCCTTACCACTGAACCCTAGTTTCTAATTTCATCCTAGCCGGAGCAGGAGGGGCGCCCCATTATCAGGAGTGAATACAGAAACTCAAGTTTCTTATGATTCTTTAAAAAAATATGTTCAGGGTTTTCACTTATACTTAGAAGAAAAAAATAAGGAAACATCCAAAATTCCACCTTGGCAAAGTGAGGTCCCAGTTATTTACTAGAAGGTGGAGCTCGGTCAATAGGGAAGCATTGTGATGTGTATTTTGAGGCACAGGGAGTCACAGGGTGGGTGACAGACAGGGCAGGAGACTTACTGAAGTAGGGGGAAGGACAGAGGAATTTTTCACTTTTTACGTGTCCTGTCTATGCCATTCCAACATTTTTCTTAAATATTTATTTTCTAGTTATCGGTAGATACAATATTTTTATTTTTTATTTTATGTGGTGCTGAGGATCGAACCCAGTGCCTCACGCATGCTAGGCAAGTGTTCTACCTCCAAGCCACAACCCCAGCCCCCATTCCAACATTTTACAACGATCTATGTTACTGTTTTATTTTAAAAATCATATAAATTCATAATGGCTTAATTTTAAATATTGATTCAACACATTTAAAAACAGTAATTACTTGCTATTAACAAGTCATTCAAGTCAAAACATCTTTATTTTTATTTGTTTATTTTTATTGGTGCTGAGGACCGAACCCAGTGCCTCACGTGTGCAAGGCAGGTGCTCTACCACTGAGCTACAGCCTCAGGCCCATCTTAATAACAGAAATCTTTCTCATTTTCATATAAGTACATTTTCTGTGTTGATGCTTGGGACAGAGTCTCTTTGCTGAGAAGACACCCCATGGAAGGGTCAACACTGTCATTCTCATCCATAATTAGAATGAATACATTTGTACTAAAAATGTTTCACTTCTGGTTCAGGTGTCTACGGAATGCCCGCCATGCGCAGCCATCATAGTATGTTATTCCTTCACAGGACTTACGAGCTCTTCTTGAATGGTGGCACTCCTTATGAAAAAGGTGTTGAAGTGGACCCTTCAGTGTCCAGAAGAGGTACTGCAGTGGTGCGCTGCCTTCTGTCAGCTTTCCGTCACTGTGACAATGTACCTGAGATAATCAACTTCAGAAGAAAGAGGTTTATTTTGCTTCACGGGTTTCCGTCCATGATTGCTTGGCCGTTTCTTTGAGCCTGTGACATCATGGTGGGAGCACATGGCAGAGGAGGCCTGTTCATCTCATGGTTGCCAGGACTCAGAGGAAGGGTTGGGGTCCAGTATCTTCAACTCACCAGTGTCCTAGCCTCCTCCCATAAGGCCCCATCTCTTAAAGGTCCCACACCTTCTCCCTCAGTGCCACAGGCTGGTGACCAGGCCTTTAATTTGTGGGCCTTTGGGGAACACCTCAGATCCAAACCGTGGCACCTCCTTTTCCTTAAAGATGAAACAAATGGCAGAGGCTTCAGAGAAGGCAGCCATATTCCAGTAAGCATGACAGTTTCTACTTGGATTCCCATGTTTTAAGATGTGCCATTTGGTGATGTGATCTTAGTCATTTTTATCTCAGTGATTGTTATTTTGGTAGCACATGTAAGATTATAATGTTGAAAATCGTGAGAAATGGGGCCCTGCGTTAGTTCTGTCGCTGAACGCTGAGCTGATGCTGTGGCAGGTACAGAGTGAGTGAAGCCGGCTGCCTCAGAGATGGCCCATTTCAGGGTCAGGGCGTGTAGGCATTGAAATCGTGACATGCATGCCACCTCACCCTCCAGCCACCCTCCAGGAAGATGGAGCACCCGTCAGTATGTCTGTTGGCCAGAGGACACCAGGGAAGGGAGTGGAGGGCAGCACAGATGGGCCCTCCCTCGGGGAGCTGTGGGCTGACGGCTGGAGCCCCCTCGTACGCCTCAGCCCTCCCATCCTTGTGTGGTCCAGGACACCAACCCTGGCTGCTGCCCCAGTGCCAGGGTCTCTCCTCCTTGGAACAGGAAGGAGTTGGGGTTTGGGGTGTAGGTGCTTCTTTCTGGGGCCGCATGTGCCCTTCCCCCTTTCCCTGCGTGCTGCTGCGGCCATCTGCCCTAGTGGCCAGGGGTGCTGTAGGGAGGCCGCAGGTGTCTGTCACCGCCAGGTCTCTTCTGACAGCCGGAGGGATGTGGGCGCCTCCTGCCTGCTATAACCACCAGTTGTGCTGACCTGTCACTTAATAGTCTTAACAAATAGTCTTACCCGTTCCGAGGGCTGACAGCTGTGGGTCTGTTTCTGTTTGACAGCGCAAGGCAGTGTTTTCCAGCAGATGATGACCATGCGGAGGCAGCCTCAACTCCTGGTGAAACTGAGGTCTCTCACCCAAAGGTCATGGAGCATGCTCAGGTGCGTCCCGCTTCCCGGGCAGTGACCGCGGGGCACTCGGCCCCAGGTCGCATCTGCCTTGGGTCCTCCTTGCTTGGCTGTCTCTTGTCAGTTACTTTTTCCCCCATTAATTATTTTTGTCAAAGAGCAGAAGAGAAATAGAAAAATAATAAAGCTTAGCATCATTTACTCTTCTTTAACACTAAGCTCAAGTGACAGACTTGGTAATAAATCTTTCAGCTACTTTTGAACAAATGAGACTTACCAATGCCTGGGCCTATCTTCAGGGAAATCTTTTTTTACTTGTTCTTTTTGGTTTTATAGGACAGGAGAATGTATTTTGACATATCCTACATACATGGTGTGGGACTTCCCATTCTTGTGGTTGTACATAATGTGGAGTTCCACTGGTCGTGGGTTCATATGTGAACACAGGAAAGTGACGTCCCACTCATTCTGCTGTCTTTCCTATTTCCAGCCCCTCTCCCTCCCCCTCACACTCTTTGTCTAATCCAATGAACTTTTCTTCTTCTCTCCCCTCCTCTTCCCTTATTGTGCGTTAGCATCTGCATATCAGAGAGAACATTTGGCCTTTGGTTTTTGGGGACTGACTAGCATATTTTACTTAGAATGATAATCTCCAGTTTCATCCATTTATTGGCAAATGCTAGTTTCCTTCTTCTTTAGGCTAAGTAATGCTCTCTTGTGTGTATAGATACCACATTTTCTTCATCCATTCATCTGTTGAAGGGCACCTAGGTTGGTTCCATCGCTTGGCTACTGTGAATTGAGCTGCTATAAACACTGATGTGGCCAAGTTACTACAGTATGAACTTTTTTTTATGTTAGGTTTATTTAGGTTTGACTTGCATGCAGTAAAATTTATGATTTGGGGGTTGCAGTTTCTGGATTTTTGACAAATGTACCGATCACGTGACAATCACCACAATCCAAAGAATATTCCCTTTGCTCTCAAAGGTTCTTTTGTGTCCCTCTGTTGTCAGCTCCCAGCTCTGGACTTGGGGAAGCACTCCTCAGTTTTTTTCCCCAGCACTTTGGCCTTTCCCAGATGCTGTAGGTGGATTCATGCGGCCTGCGGCCTGCAGCCTCTGAGTCTGGCGTCTTGGACCATCATACATCTGAGGCTCGTCCGCGCTGTTGCCTTTGTTAGTGATTTGTTCCTGTTCATTCTAAATGGTTACTGCTGCATTTGATGGACATGCCACCATGTGTTTATCATCCTCTAGTTGGTGGTCATTTGGGTTTTTCTAGGTTTGGGTAACTATAAATAAACCTGCTCTAAATATTTGCATACACGTTTCTGCGTGTGTGGATGTGAGGCTACCTACATCTCAAGTAGGACTGCCTAGCAGAGGGTTTGCTGTTAAATCTGGTGTTGGTCTGGCTGCTTCCCTGAACGCCTGTGCCATTGACCCTCTCACCCTCACTGTGCACAGGTTTCAGTGATTTCGTGTTCTTGGCAGCATATGATATGATTTTTTGTTTAGACCAGTTTAAAAAGAGAACAGCAGTTTCTCACCATGGTTTCATTTGCCTTTTCCTGGGGAGATCCCAGAGCTTCCAGTTCTCACTGGATCCCCTGTAGTCATGTAACCTTCTCTCGGGGTTTCAGTGGCTGCCTCTTTAAAATGGGGATAATAGCAATGTCAATTCCCTCCAGCTGTAATGAGGTTTAATTGAAAGCAAGTATATAAAACACTTAGTCCATATTTATAGTCCCTGGCTATAGGGAAACACAATGGTGTTGGCTATAATTGTCTATATCATAATTATTTTATATCCAAATAAATGTCAGTGCACACCAGGTAGATACATGCTGCCATTTCCTGAAATTTGTTCAAATGAAGAGGATTGAGGAATTTAAAACAGATGTTAACCGACTGGAGGGATGAGAGGGCCTTCCTCCAGGTCACACAGGGGACAGGAGACGGTGAGCCTGATGCAGGTTGGGGAGCAGCAGGGGAAGCTGACTGAGTGGTGGCTTCCGCCCCTGGGTCAGGGCCTTGCTTTAAATATCCCCTGTTCCTTCTCCAGAGCTGACAGGTGCTTGTCATCACACACGGGTGTTGAGTCTTTCAGTAACTGTTAATAACGTGCTCCTGGGGATTAATCTCTCTTTACCTGCCCCGCCTCTTTTTTCTTTCCTGGATGTTCGTGGCCCTTTTTTGGCAAATCTTTTCTCAGAAAATTGTGGGTTTTTTTCCTAGTGTGAGGAGAAGCAGCACAGTAGCGGTCTTTGTCAGGGCCAGCCGGATCCCATGGGGCCTAGTTCTCCCTCTTGCTGCTGCTGCCAGCCGCTCCTCCGGGAGCCCAGGGCACCCCGCAGCCCTGTCAGCACAGCGCTTCCGGCAGTTTCTGTGGCTCCAGATACTAGCTTTTAAGTCCCTTCACCATCTCAAGGTCAGGTTTGACTGTGGTGCAGGGGGTGGATGAAACTAGGAGCACTCTTCTGTGTGTTGGCTTACTAAGAAGGGCCCTGGGTCCTTGTCCCCAACCTCAGGGACTGAGGCTCTCACTTGAGTGTAGTGCACACGGGCACCCAGACCTTTGGTATCAGAGCATGCCTCTCAGGAGCCCTGCTGCTGCCGCCCCTGCCCCTTACCCAGACTTGGGCTGTCCTGGCATTGCCTCTGCACATGGCAGGATCCTGCCGTGTGCGTCCCTGGTGATGCTAAGGGTGGGTTTGGGCACCCTGCTGTTGTGACCCAGGGACAGGCTGGCTCACCGACAGCAGGCCATGGCAGTGAAACCAGAGGCCCTAGGCCTTTCCAAAGCCGTGGACCATGGGCTGCGGTGTACATAGGTCAAGGTCAGGGGCCAGATGTGAACTTTAGGATGTTGCTGCCCTGCCTGAGCACCTGGAGGGGCAAAGGCAGGACTGACCCAACTGGGCATCCTCGCCACCCATCCTGCTACCTACAGAGAGAAGGGAGCGAGTGTGGCACCTGCAGCCCTCTCCTCTCTTTCCAAGGAGCATCCACCTCCAGCCCCACCTGCCCTGCCTACCAGCTCCACCTTGGCTCAGCCATGTCTCTGCTCCCAGGAGACACGAGGGATCTTTCCAGGACGCCAGTGAGCACAGAACAGTGGAGCAGCAGCGCCAAGAGCAGGAAGCCCAGTATTTGTCTCAGAGCCCTTTGTCCCCTAGGGCCCTAGCTGCCCCAGCCCACAGCCTTACATGAGTGTAGCCTGTGGGTGTCAAGAGACCTTGAAAATGCGGATGAAGCTGGGCAGACCCCTGCTCCCTGGAGAGAGCTCCAGGGTCCTGCACAGGGGCCCAGCAGACTGTTCAGCGAGCTGGCTGGGCTGGGACAGGCTAGGGGGCGCTGTCATCGTGGCAGGGAGCACACAGGTGTCTCAGGCTCCCCAAGGCTTGGCTTTCTGACTCTGGAGCTGTTTCAGATCTAACTTAGTGCTCTATATTGTTTAGCCTTCTCTCAGGGTTAAATAGGAATTACCTCTCTCGTTCTGGAGCTCTTGTACAAAGGGTTCAATTTGCAGTGATCAGGTTCTCAGCCCCTTAGGGGAGGGGAAGCTCCGAATTTTAACTCTGAGTTCTGAGCACGAAGAAGCGCTGGCCTGTAGAAGGAAGCTACGTGCACGTGTGTGTGGCGGTGCTAGAAATGGACTTCCCTTTGCCTTTTTGATGCATTCTTTTTTCTTTTTTTTATTTTTATTGTTGGTTGTTCAAAACATTACATAGTTCTTGATATATCATATTTCACACTTTGATTCAAGTGGGTTATGAACTCCCATTTTTACCCCGTATACAGATTGCAGAATCACATCAGTTACACTTCCATTGATTTTCATATTGCCATACTCGTGTCTGTTGTATTCTGCTGCCTTTCCTATCCTCTACTATCCCCCCTCCCCTCACCTCCCCTCCCCTCTTCTCTCTCTACCCCCTCTACTGTAATTCATTTCTCCCCCTTGTATTATTTTTCCCTTTCCCCTCACTTCCTCTTGTATGTAATTTTGTATAACCCTGAGGGTCTCCTTCCATTTCCATGAAATTTCCCTTCTCTCTCCCTTTCCCTCCCACCTCTCATCCCTGTTTAATGTTAATCTTCTTCTCATGCTCTTTGTCCCTACTCTGTTCTTAGTTACTCTCCTTGATGCATTCTTTTCCTCTCTTTTAATGCTGTTATATTATTGCTAAAAATAAATAGGATATGGCCTACCTGAGGCCCATTCACCCCAATCACAGCACCTCTGCCACCAGAGACTGCTGGTCCCCGTGTGAGGTCAAGAGGATATGTTCTTACTTCTTCAACTCAGGTAACCTTTGGTGACACAGAACTTTCTGGCCATCTTAGGTTTGGAAAAATCAGGAGGTTTCTCTAAAGGAATTTTAAAAAAAAAACAGGTAAGCAGCATTGCCTCATGGAGTGGGAAGGTGCAAGAAGGAAAGGCGTGCCCACTGTGGAAGTGCCCAGCTGATTGGAGCCATTTTTGCCAGGAAAGAGAGCCCATGGTCACACCTTGTGCAAAGCATCCCACGCCAGGGGCTCCCATCCCTACATTCCTGTCCTGAAAGGAAGCCACTCAGAGGCAAGGTGGGTCCAACCACCTCCCATGTGTTCACTCATCACTGTGTTCCAGCATCACCCTAGTTAACAGTCCTGATGGAATTGGATGTGTCTCAGAATGTCACCCTCATGAGCTCTACCCTGCTACAGCTGCAGTTCTGCAGTGGGAGAAACTCAAAACCTCAAAACACATGCACATGAAAGAAAAGAGCAAGAACCAGAGCCCAAACAGGCCAGGTGTGGCAAAGACAGCTGGAGTGCCTAGGTTGGGACTCAGAATTATGTCAGTGGGGTGGCATTGCTGCTGGCACCAGCATGATAACAGAGAGCCAGCCCTGCTCATTTTGGGGAGCAGTGTGTTGGCGAAGGCAGCAGAAATTGAGAGGCAGGATTGAGTTTGGCCCTAGGAGGAGGTTGGGTAAAAGGCCAGTGTGAGTTGGAGGGCTTGGGCAGATAGAGAGAGGCCAGGGCACACCCCAAAGCCTGGAGACTGCACTTGATGTCCAGGGTTGTGAAACACCACCTCCCCTCTTACTCAAAACTGAGAGCAAGGGGCATTGATGAGTTCAGTTTTTGTGCGGCTGCATCCAAGGTGGCTTGGCTAGGCACCTCTGTTTCCTTGACTCAGGAGGCTGGGAGTCCAGGCTCCACTGAGGCTCGGCTGGGAGGATCGGACTCTGAGTTTATGCCTGTGTTCCTGGTAGGATCCATGTTGGCTGAGCCTCAGTGTTTTTGTAATGAGAGGATGGGTGACCGTCATGTCTTTATCACAGGACACACTTGCTAAATGGATTTGTTTGCTCTGAGGAGGAAAGAGAGAGAGGGGAGTGGTGCTGGAGACAGGGATGCAGACAGGGGTCATGGACTTGGCATAACTCAGTCTTGGAGGTGATATCCCATCACCTGTACCCACTTCAATTCCCATGAATCCAGAGGCTGAGCCCCCTTGAGGTGAGGGGTGAACCGGTTCTGGGCAGCAGCATGCTGTGGTACCTCGGAGTCTCTGTGAGACCCCAACACTAGACACACTTGGCCCTTTTGAAATCTTAGGAGAAGCCTTGGGAAGTTGTATGGCAGAGGGGGGCAGCCTCTGCATCTCAGTCCCCTCCAACTTGCCATGGTGTAGAGAGGGAACTGCAGCCACGATCGGACGGACATTGGCCACATTCCTGTGTGGGACACAGGCCTGATTGAGTTGGGGTGCATTCTTTGTCTCTGCCCTTCTTGTGATTGTCCCATCTCTACATTTGTGCTTTAGCCACCTGTGAGTTCCATCTCTGGTTTCAGAGAGAATAGAGGGTGTTATGGGCCAATAGACACAATAAACCCTAGAGATTAGATGCTACCCTACTTTCCAGAAAAGACTGGGCACAGCATGAGTTGCACATTAATGGGACCAGGGTCCAAAAGCTGCTGAGAGGGAAGGACTAGTTTTGAATGCATTTTTGAAGGCTCCAAGCTGGAACTCTAGTGGCACCAAGCAGGGCAGATTTTGGTGGGGATGTTTGGGTAGTTGTTGGTGAACACCTGCGCACCTGAGATGGGTAGGCATGGAGGAGAAATCAGCAGCCCATAGGGCTTTTGAAAGTGGTCTTATGTGAAAAGAGGCTCAGGTATGGACACAGGAAATGACATCATTGCCTTGATTATGGATCAAACAGAACATGGAACCCTGGTATCCAGGCACCCACTTCACTGACCAAGCCATCCGAGCTCATTTGGTTGGAGAAACTGGAGTGAGAAGGATGTTCTCCTGTGGTTGCAAACAATGCCGAGCCTCAGGCTCCCAGGAATCTCAGGGGGGCCAACTAGCCCTTTTGTGGATGCACTGGGTGAGGCTTCATCTTAGACGCCAGAGCCTCTGGAGATTGTCGCAGAGGAGCTCAAGAGTAACTGTAAGTAGCACAGGGCAGGTGAGCCCAGCAGGCCCTCTAGTCTAATCCCTGATGAATGGCCCAGGACTCCTATTCTGACTCTGTATGTGTGTGTGTGTGTGTGTGTGTGTGTGTGTGTGTGTGTTTGTACTGATGGGAACTGTCCCATTGTGCTTTGACTCTAGTGTATTGGCACAAGTCATTTTTCTGTTTGTCACCATTTCCATTTTGAACCCACCATTCTTGGTCCCAACCCAGGGTGAAAATGATGAGAACACGGAGGAGCCCTTCAGGGTACAGAGCCTTGAACCTTACAGGCAGGACCAGCTTAGGAATGAGCTCCTGCCTGTCATTTGTGGGAGAAACCTACATTTCAGCAGCAACATGGGGTTAATCTCCTAAGATTTCATCCCCACCCAGCAGGTGCTGGATCTCTTGTTCCCAAGGTAAGCACCAGACCACCAAGCCCAAGTGTGTAGCCCCCTCATGCCTGGGTCTTGGGGCTGCCATGTACCTCTCAGGAACCCAAAGGTTTGTGATACCTAGTGAGATAGAGGACCACACTCATAGTGTAATGTCAGCCCCAAAAGGGACGAGTCCTGGAGGTGCCTGCCACAGCCTTGCAAGGGGAGTGAACTTCCCCTCTCAGGCAGAGAAACCATTCTGACTCCAGCTGATCCACAGAGGTCCGTGGAGCAGTCCCCACACACTGGGCACCACAGCTCAATGGTGTGCACTGAGCTCATTCCCAGGTGGACTCAGCAAGGCCAGGTGGTCTTTCTGGTGTGATGTTGGCTTTGTGAAGAACGTAGATCTGTGCCAGAGGCGTCTCAAAACTCGGGCCTTGGAAAAGCACTTTTGGGTTAATAAAGACATGTTAGTTTCCATAGTGGGACAGAGCATCCTAGCTGGGACATAGCTGGACAGGGGCTTTGGACATGGCAGCTCCCACACCCAGAGATATGTGGGAATCAGCAGTTTGGGCTCATTCACTGATGAACATGGAGAAAGCACTCACTGTGTGAAGACACGTTTCCAGTAACGTTTCATAATTTAGTGAAAAATGGGGTGCAAATGACTGCCATTGTGTCCCTTTTCATGGGGGTCAGCCTCAAACCGCAGGTGCCATGAGTACATATCCTACATGGGACTGCATCCCTGACTCCATGGGGCATAACTGCACGTTGTCCTCTTCAGTGACTATGGTGGACCCTTGGACCAACTTCAACATGGAATGGGCTTGGGGTCAAGAGGGTGGGCTCCTGTTACTAGAGTAGGGACCTGCAAGGTGATTTGACTTGGGAAGGCTGAGGAAAGACTGCTCTCCCCAATTCAGTTTTCTGCCTGCAGTGTAAGGTGTGGGGCTTCAACAGTAGGAGGGGTAAGGCAGGGAGTTGTAGGTAGTCATGGTCCTCTGGGGAAGGCCCTGGGATAATGGATCCCCTACTCTACACCTCCCTGTCCTCCCTCAGGGCCACAGAGATGTGGTCTGCACTCATGGGAAAAGAGAGGTCCACCGCTACTCAGGGGGACTCAGTGAGAGCTCACAGAGAATGAGGTAGCATTGCAGCCCTCCCCAGGGGAGGAGGTGTCTCTTGAGCCCTGAGAAGAGTGGGCAGGAGGACAGACACTCCTGGAAGGTGCATTCCAGGTTGGAGAGAAGGTAGCCAAGAGGAAGAAGAGGGTCGGGCCTGCCCAGAGGAGGGGAGAGCTGGTCATACCATGAATCTAACGCTCCTTCGTTGAAGGTTCTTTGCCTAGCGACCTGTCCTGTCCCTGCCTATACAGCCACTGTGTCTTTCCTGAGGTGGACTGGTGTGTTCAGAACCAGGGACGGTTCAGGAGGGTAGGGTCAGAGGTTTGCTCTGGAGGCCATGGCGAAGGCAAGGCCAGGGTTTTGCTGACTCCACACCTGCCTCCCCACAGTGCCTCATCTTCTTTCCTGGGGACCTGGGTGAACTTCCACACCGAGGCTTTCCATCAGCCTCCAGGCTCTCTGAGTCTGCAGCAGCTGCTGCCATACGTGTGGCTCCTCCTGAGTGGCTTTAACCTGGAGCACCAAGCACACCACCTGCTGGCCCCAACTGAAGATGGCATATCAAGCCAGGCAGAGCCTGAGAGCCAGGTGGACTGTGGTGAGTACCTAAGGGTATATGAGGAAAGGTCTGACTGTTGTTCCACTGCAGGGAGTCTGTATACCTGGTGTTGGGTTGGAAATAAGGATAAGCCTTTGTCCATTCAGGAAGTTACCCTAGTTTGCAAAGAGGTCCTGTGTGGGCTAAGGGCCTGAGTTCTTCCTGGCAGAAGGGGTATTGTCTGTCTGTGCGAAGGTCAGGGCAAGGCAGTCATGTTGGCATCTTTTCTCCTCTAGCTACAAGCTCAGTTCCTGTCACGGCTCCTCAGCCAACCCCAGAGCCAGAGCCTTCTCCCAGGGAAGGGGCAGAGCCGGAGTCCAGGACATCAGGGGTCTCCACTCAGTACTCCCCACGGCCCAAATATACCAATCCGATGAGAGGCAGGTGCGTCATTTGCATCTACCTGGAAAATGAAAGGACAACACAGTATAGGAGCATCCTGGTGAGTCTTTGAGCAGGGGAGTCTCCTGGGAGCCCACAGTGGGGAAGACCGAGTCCACAGCAAACACTTTGGACTAGGCCTGTCTTCTTGAACTGGAGCTTCTGGAAGGTCAGGAAGGAGAGCAGAAAGTGAGGAAGAGAGAGGGGGGAGAGCAGCAGCATGCCAGGTCTGGGTGCGAGTGGGCCTGCGTGTTTGGGGGTGTGCAGGTCAGAAGTGCAGGAGTGAGTGCTGGGTTCAGAGGAGGTCAGAGAAATATCGAGGGTACAGGCCATCCTCTACTGACCTTGGTATTGAGGAGGAGTATATTGAACTGTGGTATTGAGGAGGAGTATATTGAAGCAGAGGAGTTGGCAGTCATTTTCTTGTGTGTGGGAGGGGATATGTTGCTGGTTGAAGGGAAGGGAGCCATTGTAGAATGATTAGGGTGGGTAGGTGTGGGTCACAGACAACTGGGGGCCTTGGAGGGGCTCATTAGTGTCCTAGTTTGCATGTATGTGAATAGAGATTTAGCGGGTCTCTCTGCAGGATCTTCCTGGGTGTGGAGTATCCATCATGAGACTCTGGTGACCACCTCCAGGGGAGCCATGTTGAACCACTGCACCTGCTGTGTCCAAAACTCCTGACACCCCAGCAAGCACTGACACTCTCGAGCCCAGCAGCTTCCATGCCTATCATTAAAGAGTCCGTGTGTGTGTTGTGCCTGGGTGTCAAGACCAAAGCACCTAGGGTTTGTGCCTTGTCCACACAAAAATGCAGCTGCATCCCAGACCAGAGCAGGGATATGAAAGTCCACTGGACCATTCCTCCCATCTGTGGGGACTAGAGTGTGCCTTTTGGTCCTTATTCCCTTGTCCCTGTAGGGCATAGCAGATTGAAGCAAACTCTTGTACCAAGATTGGACTAGAGGCTCATAGGAAGACCCCACATGATCACATGAAGGCCTCAGGTAGCAGGGTATCAAGATGGTGCCCTTGTGTTGAGAGCTCTCTTGTCTCTGATTTTCCTCGAGCACTGTCCTCTGGGTAGCTACTCCCAAATTCCCTCTCTGATGAGCTTTCTCCAACCCTGCTCAGGTGACCTCCCAGGACAGGACTCCAGTCGTAATCCGCAAGGCCTTAGATGTACACTTGCTCCAGCAGAAGGATCCAAAAAACTATGAGCTTCTGCATATTGTCTGGAACCATCAGAGTAAGTGGAACCATCAGAGGGTAGGGAGCAGTGAGTCACAGTGGGCTCACGATAACTGGGAGACAAAACACAGTGTGCATTGGCCCAATGCCCAGGAAGAGTATGGTGGGACTTGTGCACAAAACAAAGTGTAATGATGGGGCATAAATCTGCAGGTTCTTCATGTTCCCCAGGGGCTGTGGACCTGCCTATGGTGTTCTTTCCTTGGCCTGAGGAGGCATTGCAAAGCTATTATCCACAAAGGGCCAAGAAGAGAGTCTTCTTTGTCTTGTGTCAAAGAAGACAGACAACCACAGGGTGCCTACTTTGGCAGCCTTTTCTGACCTAGATGAGTACATGAGAAAAGCAATTCAATGAAGAATCATTTCTGGCTTCCAATCTTTTTATTCATTGCAAACTGAGTCCACTTAGGACCAGAGGCCATTTCTAGAGAGAAGTGTGTAGTAGAATAGAACCCTTCACAGCTTGTAGACTGTTCTTGGAGAGAGAGAGGGTGGGAGGGAGGGAGAGAGAGAGAGAGAGAGAGAGAGAGAGAGAGAGAGAGAGAGAGAGAAGGAGAAGGAGGAGGAGAAGGAGGAGGAGAAGGAGAAGGAGGAGTAGAAAAATGAAAATAAGTTGAAGGAGAAGACCATGAATAAGAAGTTCAAGATGACTATAAGAAGAAGCATGAGGAGAAGATGAAGAAGAACAAGAACAAGAAGGAGAAACACAAGGTGAACAAGAAGTATAACAATACATTGATTAAAAATGTGAATGAGAATTATACTCATGAGCAGGAAATGCAGTAGTGGGGAATTCAAGAGAAATACATTGCTCTGGATGGCACAGCCCTGCTGTGGACATCCTCCACCCATGCTCAACACACCTCCAAACCATACCCCTCCAATTAGTGTAGCCCTGTATGAGTGTATGAATCCACTGGCAAGGTGGAGGCACCCACCATTAAATGCTTTTCCCCAAACCCACCTGTGATCATTGCTGCAGTGGGGAGAAAACCTTGAACACATGAGTCTTTGGTGACCAATCCAGATACAAAGTCTAGCTGTTTCTCTTTGTTGGGTCCAACGTGAACTAAGAGAGTCTGGGGTACAAGGGGCTATTTCCTTGAAAGGTGTTCCTGTACTGGACCTCCTGTGCATAGAGGGTCCTCAGGGAGGAATCAGTGGGGAGTCTTTGGTGGAACAGTAGCTGGATTCGGGGGCTCTCAGGTCTGTGTGTGAGACCTGAGCTGGCAGAGGCTCTCAGTTGTGGGGGATGTTGGGTAGTATATTCCTTGAGTGTCACCTACCACGCCTCTGCCCCTGCCTCTCCAGAGCTGAGGGTCCCTGCTGATGCGAAAGTATATTACGGCCTGATTGGAGGAGTGCATTATGACTTTCTTCTTCGGGAAACAGATGCCAGCAAGTCGTTGAAGGTCAAGCCAAAGGAGGTAAACAGCCACCTTCTTCAGTCTTTACTCCTGGTGCCACTCCACATCCTCCAAGGGGACAAGAACCTCAGGTTCTGGATGGATGTTGTAGAATGCCCACAGAGCCAACTGCCAGGCTGGGTGGGGTGCAGGTGCTGGGCTTTGCTGATATTGTCATCCCCCACAGTTCTTGGAGCCTTCTGTGGCAGTGGCATCCAGGACCCCAGCAGCTGTGAGCAGCAGCTCTGCAGTGGCTGCAGGATCATTGCCCCAGGCCACCCAAAGCAATGAGTGCTGCATGAGAAAAGTCACCAGTAGCAGCTCCTCACTGCTTCACTCCAGCGAGCAGGTGGAAGACAACCGCTTTATTTATGTCCTCCTAGAGGGACAGAGTGAGAGAGAGTCAAAGCGCATCCTGGTAAGCCTGACAGTAGGGCTGCCTCCTGGGTGTCCACACAGTGGAAGGCAGGAGACACAGCCAACCCCGGGGCTGTGGTGGGAAATAAAGAAGAGAGAGGTCCATCTTAAGGGCTTGACCTGAGGAGGGAGAGCATCAGCATGCCCAGCTCCAGTGGTGAGTGGGTGTTGTAGTGTGGGTTTTGCAGGCCAGAAGTGCAGACGGAAGTTCTGTGGACAGATGAAGTCAGAGATATGTCCAGGGTGCAGGCTGCAGTGACTAGAACTTGGTATTCTCAATGAGTGAGGTTGGAGCAGAGGAGGTGGCAGTGACTTGTCACATGTGTAGGAGGGGATGTGTTCCTTGTAGCAGGGAAGAGAACCTCCTTAGCATGACTAGGTGTGGGAATTTGGGGAGGGGATCACCTGGGGGGTCATGCCAAAGCTTCGGAATGTTAGCCTTTGCATGTATGTAAATGCGGAGCTAAAGGGGTTCTTGGCAGAATTTCTATGGATGTGCAGTAGACACGCTAATGCTGCAGGTGTCCAGCTGCAGAGAAGACACGTTCAGTGACTGCCAGTGCTGAGTCAAGTACATCATTACAACCAGACCCCCACCGAGCTTCCAGAGGCCAGGGCCTCTCAAGGCTATCATGAAGCACTCAAGTACACACTCTTGTATCTGAGTCTGTTTTGTGTAGTGGCAGTCAGGACAAAAATTTTCAGTGCGTCTGCCTCTTCCACGCACAAAGGCAGCCTGCACCCCAGAGCACACTTGGTGCACAGATCCCTGGCCCATTGCTCTCGTCTCAGTGAGATGAGAGTGTGTCTGTGCATAGGCAGTTTGGTCCTTTGACCTGAGTGGAATGTGGCTCCCCAGGGGGAGGGAAGATGGCAGGTACAGGCAGATATTTGTACCAAGATTGTTCTAGTAGCACGTTGCAAGAACCCAGGGGTTATATGGAGGCTACACTCAGGTAGCAGGATAACAAGATTGTGCCCTTGTATATGTAGCTGAGATTTCTCCTGAATGTTTGACCACAGTCTTCTGGGTAGCTCCTCTAAAAGCCATTCTCTGATGACATTTATTCCACCCTGATCCAGGTGACCAGTGTGGATACAGTGAAGAGCCTCATCTGAAGGGCCTTGGACCAAAATTTGTTGCAGCATGAGGATGTGGACAACTTTTAGATGCTGAGAATGATTCCTCTGCATGAGAGTAAGTAGGACAATCAGACAGTGGGGAAACATGATCCACAGTGGGCTCAGGATAACTCACAGCCAAGAGAAAGTGGGCCTTGGCCACAAAATACCAAAGTGTGGTGGGCCTGGTGCAGGAGACCAAGTGCAGTGATGGGCGTGTCCAATGTGGAGGTGCTCAATGAGGCCCAAGGGGGCTGCTGAACCTCCCTAAATGTGTTCTCCCCTGGACCTGGTCTGGCAACGTGAAGCTAATATCCATGAGGGCAAGGCAGAGAGAGGCTCAATCCATCATCAGTTTGGTTTATGGCTCACTGATAAGGATGCCTTCAAATGAAGAGGAGGAGAACATGGGTCCTGATTGGATCAGCATTGCTATGGACAGAAGCAGCACAGGTCCCAATCCATGGCCAGGATATGAGAAGTCCTGCCTACTCACAGGAATGTCAGGATTGCAGCAACTGGGAACAGGACTCAGTGAAGAGGAAGTCAAGGCTAGGGGACAGCCTGTTTGGGTTCTTTTGGGAACAATTCCAAGTCCTCTGTGCCTGGGTGCCCATCTCCTGAAGATATCAGAATGGCCAGGTTATTATTCCTTCCAGCAACAAAGAAGGGCTCTGAAGAACAGAGGCCACAATGCTGAGCTGTCCACAATTCCAGTGCTCTTTCCTTTCTTGTGAGCCAGACACTCCTAGCCTTCACCATCCCAGCCTGTCCACAATAGAACCCACCATCTGTAGGGCACGTAAGTGAGTTTTCCAATTTTCCCACACCATCTCATTTGGGTTGGCTCTGTCTCACACATGAGGAAGACTGAGGTGCAAAGAGCTGGGCAAGGGGCAGTGTCTGCGAATCTCAGGGACTTGGGAGGCAGTGCAGGAGGATGGGGATTTCCAAACAACCTCAGAAACTTAGGGAGACCCTGTACCCAAGTAAAAAGGCCTGGGAATGGTCTCAGTGCTTAATTGCCTCTGGTTTTATCCCTAGTACAAAAATAAGCCAGTCAATAAGGAATTACCAAACTGAGAATCTACGAAGATGATTTCAGAAACAGACTTTCAACCCAAGCATCAGTTGAGAGCAGGCTCCAGACCAGGGGAGGTTTGTGTGTAACAGACGTCAAAAGGGAGGACTACGGGGGGCCTGGAACCCACTAGGTGTGATGGCATCTATGCCTTATGGCAGGAGGGTGGCAGTGATGCTGGCCCTCTCCTAGATTTTGGAAACCTTGTTTTCATTGGGGAAACTTTATGGAGGTGGAATCTATTTCAGCAATCCTGGTCCAGATGAGGTGCGGACTTCCACAGGTAGAAGCCTATCCAGAATATGGTGTCTGTTAGGAAGTCTTTCCTGACTGTGACAATGACAAAGAAAGGAAGTCACTTGTCTTTGGTCTTGGTTTCACTCCTGGCCATTGATTGAGAACTGATTTCATCTTGGACTACTGAACAGAGGCTGCATCTGGCCAGAAGAGTGTGATAGATTTGAACTCCTCAGGATGCCCCACCATTGCCAGAGATATAAGGAGAAGGAGGAGGAGAAAGAGGACACAACTGAGTGGGGAGAGGATCACACGATGAAGAGCAGGAGGAAGAAGAAGAAAAAGAAGGAAGTGAACAGAATGAAGGGTGGAGGGAGATACACAAGAAGAAGAACAAGAAGGAACCATGTAAGAACAAGAAAAAGACCCAGAAAGAACTACAAGAAGATGCAGGACAGAAAGAAGAGCCAGAAGTAGAACAAAAACCAGAATAAAAGTACCAAGCAGACAGCTCATGATGAGAAACAAGGGGAAGGAGAGCGAACCTAGAAAACAATAGAGTTCTCCAGGGCACCACCCTGCTGAAGTCTTCCCATGTCCATGCCCAACACACCTCTGATGGATACCACCTCCCCTCCACGTAGTCATCCATGAGTGGATTCATCCAGGGCAAGGGGATGAATTCGCCCACCATCCAACGCTTCCCTTAATGCCCATGTGTGAGCATGGCTGCCCTGGGGAGAAAGGCCTAAGCACAGGAGCCTTTGCCAATCCTGATGCAGAGCCTAGCAGTGTCCCTTTGGCAGACCAACCTGCACTGAGAAGTTCTGGGCCCAAGGTGCTGTTTCCATTGCCTGGTGCTCTTTTGGTTTAGAATCCTGTACATCATCTTCTCCAGGGAAGAATCACTGAGGGAGTCTTTGGTGGCACTGTAGCTGGATAGGAGGGCTCTCAATTCTGGTGCAGGCTCGCCCTGGCGGAGACTCTCAGGGGTTGTGTGTGTTTTGTGGTAAAATCCTTGAGTGCCATCTAACAATTCTCTCCACTTTGCTCTGCAGAAATCAAGGCCCCTGACCACTCACCCATGTATCAGTCTAGGACCCCACGGATAAAATATTTCATCGTGAGGAAACGCCACGAGGTCAAGAGAAAGGAGGTAAACACCTACCTTATTCAAGCTGTACTTGTGTTGCCATTCCACTCCCACCTGGGGAAATAAGAAGCCTCAGCACCTGGACATATGTGCTAGAAGCCCATAGAGCCAACTGACAGGCTGGGGTGGCTTTCTGTTTCTGGGTTTGCTGATGTTCCATCCCCCACAGTTCTCAGAATCAACCTGCAAGTCCTCCAGGCCGCTTTCCCACAAGCAGGTGGGAGACACCTGCTTAATTCGTGTCCACTTAGAAATACAAAGTCCAAAGATGGCCAAGAAGGTCCTGGTAAGCCTGGGAGCAGGGGCGTCCCCTGGTGCTTACACCTGGGTGGGGAGCAGACACTGGTCCAATACCATGGACTACTCATGCCCTCTTGAATTTGGAGCTTCTGGATGATCAGGAGGATAGATGGGAATCAATAAGGGAGAGGTCAGTGTGAAGGGCTGGAGCTGAAATGAGGGAGAGCAGAAGCTTGTCCACCACCATGTCTGAGGGAGTCTGTGTGTCAGGTGGCAGCATGCAGTCCAGAAGGGCAGAGGCAGGTATAGGTGACAGATGAGAACAGGCCAGGACCTAGATTGCAGGTTCCACTCTATGGGATGCTAAGGTCTATGGAGGAGGACAGCAGTGTGAGGTTCTGCATGTTCCTTGAACAAGGAGCTGAGAGGGTCTCTCTGCAGAGTCAGTATGGATGTGGAGCAAGCACACTAAATGTCCAGGTAACCCAATGACCACCCTTGCTGGATGAGGTGCCCTCCTACACCCCAGCCAGCACTGAGCCTCTGGAGGCCAGGAGCTCTCGTGGCTATCTTTCAGCACTCCTGTGTGTGGTCATGTTCCTGGGTCTGATTTGGGCCCTGGAAATCCAGACCAAAGACTCTAGGTTTTATGCCTAGGCCATTCCCAATGCCGCCTGCATCCTCGGGCAGACCTGGGATCTTGGAGGCTATTGTCCAATTCCTCTCAACTTGTGGGATGAGATTGCATCTGTATGCAGGTAGTGGGGTCCTTTCACTTGGAGAGAAGTGCAGCTGCACAAAGAGCAATGGCAGGTCCAGGAAGTTATGTACAAGGATTGGGCTAGTAGCCTATGGGAAGAGCCCACGCGATGAGCAGGAGGTCAGCCTCAGGTAGTAGGGTCATTGATGTTGCCCTTGTATTTAGAGTGGAGGTGCCTCCAGAATGCCCCTGCCCACTGTCCTTGAGTAGTCACTTCAAGGCCCATTTCCTGAAGGCCTGTCTTCCATGCTGCTCCAGGTGACCTGCCAAGATCGGGCTCCTGTTGTCATCCGCAGGGCCCTCGACCTACACTTGCTTACTCAGGAGAAGCCGGAGGATTATGAGCTGGGCCAAATCATCTCTCACCGTCACAGTAAGTGGGACAATCAGATGGCAGAGAGCAAGGGTCAGGATGTGGACTCAGGTCAACTCTTAGCACCAAAGTGTAGTCTCTGACCCCCAAGAACACTCCAATAGGTGTGTTGGGTTCGTGCACAAAGCCAACTGCACTTCTGCTGTTGGAAGGTCTCGAGGTCCAATGGTATACCCCAGTGGATATTGTGGCTCCCCACCAGGTGCCTCCCCTGTACATGAACAGGCATCCAAAGCTGACATCTTTGAGGAGTGAGGAGGAAAGCCTCTTTCCAGGAGCAGTATGCTTTCATGGTCTGGGATAGGAGTGGTTTCAGAGGAACATGGAATGCATGGGCTAAAGAGGGAACTGGCATTTTGTGGACTGAAGCAGTAGGATTGAAAGCCTTCTGTGTGACCAGAAAACCTCTGCCTTGGCAGAGCATTGCCAGGATTCTAGCAAGCAGTAACAGGATGAAATTGGGAAGAAAACACAGCCTGGGATACAGCTTGAATCATCTGTCTTTGCATAAATTCCATGGTCTTCTGTACCTGAGTTCACTTGCCAAGGAGTGATCCCAATAGCCAGGTTGTGATCCCTAACTAAAGTCAGATGAGGGCTTCCTGAGCACATAGCCACAAAGCTCATCTGATAATAATGCCAGCACTTTTTCGTTGGTTGGTTGGTTGGTTTTTGTGAGCCAAACACCACAGCAGCCATTATCCCAGCCTATGTATGCTGAAGACCACCATCCCTATGAGTTCTAGAGTCACTTGTCTCCTATCTTAACCTACTGTTAGGTTAGTAGAATCAATGGAAGAGGAAGTCTGTCTGGGGCCTTGGTAGCCTTAGAAATTCATAGCAGAGATCTTCACATCCAACCCAGAAGGGATGGAGAACAGGCTCTAGGTTAGAGGAGGGTGACAGGAAACACGTGTTCAGAGGAAGGAGAAGTGGGCTGTTGTATTCTCCCACTTGGGGTCATGGCACCACTGGACCCTACACCATGTTGGAGGGAAGCATTCCCTTTGCTGGCCTTTGGAACCATTGTTCTCAATAGGGCAGCATTTGGAATGTGGCCTCCATTCTCAGAAGCCTGGTTCACATGGAGGTGGGCTCCACCAATGCAGAAGCATGGCTCTAATGTGGTATTTGTGCTGGTCAGCCTGTCCTCACTGTGGCCATACTTGAGGAATCCTAGGCCTTTTCTCTGGCTTTCACAACTTTCTCTTTGGTTGTGTACTGAGGCTGTCTATAAAGCTCTAGTGTGTGGCAGTGGAGAGCTTCTCAGCCCTTGCCAAACAGGCATAGACTGGGAGAGAAAGAACAAGGCTGGGAGAGAGGGAGAGAGAGAAAGATGGAGAAGGAGGACCTCTACTTGGAGAATGAGGATTCAGTGGAGCCTACAGGAACAAGGTATTATTGCCCAGGGCGCACCCCTGTTTAGGTCTTCCTCCAACCATGCTCAACTTTTCTTCCAGTCCCTCCCACCTCCCAGTAGTGTATTCATCTTGAATGAGAATTTTATGTTGACACCAGAGCACTCACCATCCAATGCTTCCCTCCAAACCCACTCATGAAGATGGCTCATGTGTGGACTGAATCTTCGGCACAGGAGCCTTTTGTGGGAGATTTCAGATGCAAACCCTAGTGGTGTACTTTGGCAGATGTAAAAGGACCTGGGATGTTCTGGAGTCCAAAGCTTTTGGTAGGAACCGACATTAGGTCTGTGGAAGTGCTCTGCCTAGTTCTTCCTCAGGGAGGACTGTGGAGGCTGTCTTGTTGGTATTGGTGCTGAATTGGAGAGCTCTCAGGTGTGTGGCTCTGGCCTTTTCTGGCACAGGCTCTCAGATGTTGGGGTGTCCCAGAGAGCACCTCCTGAGCCACCTTATTTTGTATACCCCTCTCTTTCCAGAGCTGAGGATTCCAGCGCAGGCCAATGTATTTTACGCAAAGAACCCTCACAGAAAACCCATCTTCGTGCTGAGGAAAAGGAGCCTCTCCCAAAATAATGATGAGTGGATCCAGCCTCAACCTCCCTCTCATCCTACAAAGAAGGCTCCAGCCCTCCTGAGGATGCTTGCAAAACCATTCTGCTGCTGTGTGCCTGGGCAGGGCTGAGGCAGCCCAGGAATATTTACATTGATAATTATTTTCTTCAAAGTTTGTATCTATAGTTTGCCATTGTCCTTGACCTTGTTTAGTAACATAGTTGTTACTCTATCCTGTATTTGTTGTTTCCATTAATATATTATTATTTTAAAATATATATGTTTTTGTTTCCTGATCTACTGTGATGATTTGAGTATACTAAATGTAGCAGTGATTCCTAAAGGACACATCCAAACCAACAGGAAGGAATGTTTCCTTGTATTAGCAAGAAGTTTAGTTTTTAGGAGTTTGGCAGATGGCATTATCTGAGTCAGTTTTCCAATGGGGGCAATGAAGTATCGGCTATCTTGGTACAAATACAAACAAAGACACACTAGAGCGCGCGCACACACACACACACACACACACACACACTAGAGCACACACACTGACTGAGCGATAGATACACAGATGGAGTTGGTCTCTTCTGAAATACATTGGAGATGTGGTTCTGATTTCTCCCATTTTGGAGTATTTTCCATTGATAAGGTGTCTTGCAAATGAATCCCATGTCTGAAGAAGACATGCATGTGTACTTCACATGCCACTTTCTACATAACCAGAAGGTCATGTCATGTAATATTTTTCATGCAGCTGTGTTTTCACTGTGTACCATCCCATGAGGTCAGCTGTGGAATTTTCCACTGGTAGCTTCACAAAGGAGATCCACTCTTTGGATTTGGGGATATTTCTGATTTTCTTGATTCAGATTGGAAATATATATATATATATATATATATATATATATATATATGGTTTTTGATGAAAATTCTGCATTTGATGATAATGAATGCCATGCATCTAGGAATCTGTAGACTGCAGACAATGAATGGATGCCTACTGTTGTCTGGACTGGTCTGCAAAGTCCTGTAGCATCTGAGCATGTGTGAGGGCTGTACAGGTCTTGCCAAAAGTCCAGGTCTGATGATCCTGCACAAAGCTGAGCTAGTGGTCTCCAAAACAGCATAAGGGCCAAGGAGAAACACAGTTCCACACAGAAGTTGGGAAGCTACCTTATGAAGGTAATCATATGTATGGAATCCTCTTGCTAGGTCCCTTTTTCCATTGGGCCAGAACTATTTTCTGAATGTGCTTGCTGAGAAGAGCTTGGAATTTTCTATCTGAAGCAGTTTATGCAAGCTGCTTCCACTTGCAGGAACAAAGTGTGTTCTCATTGACCACTTTGGGATTTCCCTGGTTCAACTAGAGTGTGTCAGAAGCACTTGTAATGATTGGCATTAACGGTTTCACATTGAAGCCTCTGTGCCATCTGTCAACCACTGATGGCTGCAAGTGGGGAATGGAAGCCATTTGCTGCAAGCAGTTTCAACTTGCAAGACTAACTTTGTTGTAAGTAGGCACATGGTGTTTTCTTCTGTGTGAGCTAGAAGAAAGAAAAATTGCTCCTTACAGGTGACAGGCATGCTTTCACATTGAAGCCTCTGTGCCATTGATCAAAAACAGTTCACTCATTTGGGTACCTGCACTTCAAGTGTATATTGTAAACAAATGTGACAAGTGGATGTCATTGAGACTTTGGAGAACTGATCTTCTCAGCTGGTCCTCTTTCCTCCTGCAAGTTGGTGATCTCTTTCTGGTGCACTTTGTGTTTCATGCCTGAACTGTGCTCTGAATGTGCTTGATGAGAACAGCTTAGAAGTGCAGAAGTAAAACTGTTTGTGGAAGCAGCTTCAAGTAGCACAAGCTAACTTGTTCTCAGTGAGCACATGGGGATTTTTCCCAGGTTGAAGAAGTGTGAATGAGAATGGCTTCTCAGAGCTGGTAGGCATGTTTGCATTTGGCAAACTTTGCCATCTGTCACACACAGTTCCTTGCATGCAGAAACCTGCATTTCAAGTGTTCTCAGAAAGGTCCGATGAGTGGGTTTCCATGGAATTTTGTGGAGTTCATCTTTTCAGCAGTCCTCATTGCCTTCTCAAAATTGGTGATCCTGGGTGCAAGGCCTCTCTTGTCAGCCAACATTGTATTTTGGGCCAGACCTCGGTTCTGAATGTGCTTGCTGAGAGTAGTTTGGGAGTGCAAAAGTAAAGCAGTCTCTCAGCAGCTTCAACATTCAGGAGCTCATTTTATTCTCAGTGAGCACATTGGGGTTTGTCACTACTTAAACTAGCATGAAGAACCACCGCTTCTCAGAGGTGGCAGTTTCCCTTTGAAGTATTTGTACAATTGGTCAGTGCGAGTTCAATGCAGGCAGGCACTTGGATTTCAAGTGAATTCTGTGACAAACAATTGAGCAATGGATTTCAATCCACCTTGGGGAATTGCTCTTCCCAGTGGGCCCACAGTTCTCCAAGTTGCTGACCTAGGTCCAAGGGCACTCTTGCTAGCACTCTTTGCATATGGGCTGAAACTGTGCTCTGAGTGTGCTTCCTGAAAATATTTTGGAAGTGCTGCACAGAAGAATTTTGGCAAGCAGCTTCCACATTAGGAAATGACATTTTTCTCATCGTGCCCATTGAGCTTTGATCCTGGCTGAAGTAGCCTTAAATCCAATGGCTTCTGAGAGCTAACAGGCACAGTTTTCATTGGAAACAACTGTGCTCTTGGTCAATGGTAAGTTGGTTGCTGTCAGGCACCTGCAGTTTCAATGAGTTTTTAGAAAAAGGAGACCAAGGGAATACAATGAAACCTGTGCAATTCATTTCCTAATCAATGTTGGTGATGCTAGACCAGAGTGGACTTTTGCAAGGATACTTTCTCATGTTTTTTTGCAGGAAATGTGTTCTGAATGTGCATCCTGAGATGCATATGTAGGGGGCAAACAGAAAAATTTTGTGCACAAGTAGCTTTGTTCTCAGTGAACAAGTGGCGATTTTTCCCTGGTTGAACATGCAGGAAGCAGAACCTCTTGTCAGAGATGATGGTACCATTTCACTTGGAACCATCTATGCACTCAATAAAGCAGAGGTCATTGTAGTCAGGCTCATGCAATTTCAAGATAGTTTTTAGAATCCGTTTGAGGAATGGATTCCAAAGAATCATGGAGGAATTGAACCACCCATCAGACCTATCTGAGCAACTGCTCCAAGGTACAAGGGCTCTCCAGCTAGTGCACTTTGGATATTGAGCCTGCACTGCTCTCTGAATGTGCTCAGTTAGAAGAGTGTGAAGTGCAGAAGAGAACCAGGGTGTGCAAACAGCTCTAGAGTGTGAAGTGCAGAAGAGAAGCAAGGTATGCAAACAGCTTCAATTGCAAGATGTAAAAGTGTTCCTAGAGAGCACATTGGGATTTGGGCTTGGTTGAACTAGTAGGATTTGGAACCCCTTCTTAGAGCCAGCAGTCCCGGGCTTTACTTAGAAGTTTCAGTGTCTTGTATAAAGCAGAGTTTGTTGCTTGTGGGCCTTTCATTTCCAGTGAGTTTTCAAAAAAAATTGAGAAAAAGATTTCAATGAAACTCTGGGCCATTGATCTTGTCAACCGTCCAACTTTCCATGTGAATACTGGTGATGATGTTAGGTCCAAGGGCTCTCTGGGTAGCACAATTTGCACTTTGGGTGTAAAGTGTTGACTGAACGTGCTGGCTGAGAAAAGCTTGGAAGTGAAGAATGGAAGCCTTTTGTGCAGGCAGCTTCCAATTGAAGGAACGGTCTTGTTCTCTGTAAGCACATTGGGTTTTGTTTCTGGTTGAAGCTGCATGAAGCAGAACTGCTTCTCAGAGCCGGCACTCTCACTTTCTCTCTGAAGTATCTGTTCCATTAGAAATGCAGGTTCCCCTCATGAAGGCTCCTGCGTTTCTATTTTGTTTTCTGAGTAAGGGGGAACCATTGATTTCAGTGAAACATTGGCAAGTGGATTTTCTTCAGAGGGCAGCTTTCCTCTTTAAAGTTGGTGATCAGAGCTACAAGGGCTCTCTTCTAGGTACACTTTTCCTATTGGGCCTGAAGTGGGTTCTGAATGTGCTTGCTCAGGAGAACTTTAGAAGTTCAGAAGTGAAGCGGTTCATGCAAGCAGCGTCCACTTGCGGCAGCAAAGAGGGTTCCCAGTGAGCAATTTGTGGCTGTCCCTGTTAGAACTAGAGTGCCACAGAATGATGTGTAATAACTGGCAGACACAGTTTCACTTTGAAGCCCTTGTGCCATCAGTAAATGTGTTTGTTGCATGTGGGTCCCTGCATGTCATTTATCACTAAACTCATCCAAGTCCAGCAGAACACGAAGCTCACATATTGGCAAGGAAGGCTGTGCTTGAAAACATCTCAAGCCCTCACGGGTGTCTTCAGCTGAGAGTCTGTAGCATTTCCTCCTGGGGCCTCTTTTCCAGTGATGCTGCCACCCTGCCCTCGCCAGCTTCCCTCCCTTTCCCATCTTTCCTCTCTCTGGTCCACTCCTCAGATCCCATCCTCCCTTAAATAGGGCCTCATCCAGGAAGCCTGCCCATGTGCCTCCCACTTGATTCAAACTTCTCCAGTGCACTTGTTGTCAAAGCAGGGAGTCTGAGGAGAGAGGGGCTCTCCTTTCTCCACATTGAAGTCTCTCAACAGGGAGGACTCTGCTTTGGAGAATGAATCTTCTAAATGTTATTGGGCTGGCTTTTGAAATCTCGTGTGGTTTGGCTAGATGTAGAATTCTTCCATAAAATTAAGCATGATGTACACTTAGAGAGCATTTTTGCTTCCTTCAGGGTGAAGCAGAAGCCTGCATTCCCAGCTGCACAGAAGTGTTTGAGGGCCTTGTCTCCCTTAAAACCAAAGAAGAAAAACAGGTCATTAAACAGGCACATGGATTAGAGTACATGATCATCCCTCCTCCCTGGAGCCTTCCACATGCCCATCTTCCACATTCACAGAGCAATGCCTGGCCATTCTCAAGACCAGGAGACCATGATACTCACCACCAGGAAGTCAATAGGAACATGAACAGAGCAGCATGGATTGCAGAAGGTGGCACACCAAGGATCTGCAGCACAGCTGGTAGAACACAAGAGCTTAACTTCAGTATTGACTTTCTGCCACCTGCCAAGTATGATATTAGTGTCAAGCACAACATGCAGACATGCAAGTAGCAGGTGACACCCCACATCCATTCACAGAAGTGGGCAACATCTTCATTGGAACAAGGAAGTATCTTATCCTTACTCATAAATTCATCAGGCACAAAGAATAAAATGGATGCATTTTATTCTTTGTGTCTCATTTCACTATTATGTAACTGTTGGATAATTAAATAATACCTCCTCCAAAATAAAAAGTATCTCAGACATGTATCAACTATTCAATGGATGACATTTTAAAAACTACAGCCTTTTAATATTTATGTATGCTATATCCTTGCCTAATGCTCCTTGAGAAAGGAGCACACAGAATTGGATCTTTGAAAACCTCACATTTGCTGATAAATATTACTGCCTATGTCAGGCATGGTGAAGTGAAAAGTGGGACTTTGGATACTCAAAGAACACAATGTTGTGGGATTGGTGTCCCTGATTCATAGACAGTATGTGGTTTCTATGAAAGCCAGTGAGGGAGCAGGAGTAACGAAGCTCATTGAACAGATGACCTCAGGGGATACTGACGGATAGGCCAAATAAAGAACATGTTTCCAGCTAACCATTGGTATTTGGGCTCCTGAGCCCAGACTGGCTGTTCAAAAAGGTGCAGACAGTCAGTGCTCATGTACAAAATGTCTACCATTTAAGAGTGGGTAATTTAAATGGCATCTAGTTACACATCTGAAAAAAATGGAATGCCAACTTATGAATTTCATTCTAACAACAACAACAACAAAAAGAAAAAACACTGACAATTGTGAGAGGCCATCCTCCTACGTGATTTGACTTACCTCCCTGACAGGGTGAGAGACGCTCAAACACAGATGTGTCAGAGCCATTCCCCACCCTTTTCAAGGTCCCAGGGCTTGTCCCTGCAGATGCCTCCTGGCCACTGACCTGAAGACCCAATCATTGTCCTTGACCTTGGGATTCTGCTCCCCCTTAACCTTCACTGGATGGGATTTTCCCTTGAATTGTTTATTCACCAATAAAAGCTCACTCCCTGGCGTGCTCTCCCTCTCTCCCTAGTTTTTTTTTTTATTGGTTGTTCAAAACCTTACAAAGCTCTTGACATATCATATTTCATACATTAGATTCAAGTGGGTTATGAACTCCCATTTTTACCCCGTATACAGATTGCAGAATCACATCGGTTACACATTCACATTTTTACATAATGCCCTATTAGTAACTGTTGTATTCTGCTACCTTTCCTATCCTCCACTATCCCCCCTCCCCTCCCCTCCCATCTTCTCTCTCTACCCCATTTACTGTAATTCATTTCTCTCCTTGTTTATTTTCCCATTCCCCTCACAACCTCTTACATGTAATTTTGTATAACAATGAGGGTCTCCCTCCATTTCCATGCAATTTCCCTTTTCTCTCCCTTTCCCTCCCACCTCATGTCTCTGTTTAATGTTAATCTTTTCTTCCTTCTCTTCCTCCCTGCTCTGTTCTTAGTTGCTCTCATTATATCAAAGAAGACATTTGGTATTTGTTTCTTAGGGATTGGCTAGCTTCACTAAGCATAATCTGCTCTAGTGCCATCCGTTTCCCTGCAAATTCCATGATTTTGTCAATTTTTAGTGCTGAGTAATACTCCATGGTGTATAAATGCCACATTTTTTAAATCCATTCATCCATTGAAGGGCATCTAAGTTGGTTCCACAGTCTAGCTATTGTGAATTGTGCTGCTATGAACATCTATGTGGCAGTATCCCTGTAGTACACTCTTTTAAGGTCTTCAGGGCATAGTCTGAGAAGGGCATTAGCTGGGTCAAATGGTGGTTTTATTCCTAGCTTTCCCAGGAATCTCTGTACTGCTTTCCAAATTGGCTGCACCAATTTGCAGTCCCACCAGCAATGTACAAGAGTACATTTTTCCCCACATCCTCGCCAGCACTTGTTGTTGTTTGACTTCATAATGGCTGCCAATCTTACTGGAGTGAGATGGTATCTTAGGGTGGTTTTGATTTGCATTTCTCTGACTGGTAGCGATGGTGAGCATTTTTTCATGTACTTGTTGATTGATTGTATGTCCTCCTCTGAGAAGTGTCTATTCAGGTCCTTGGCCCATTTGTTGATTGGGTTATTTGTTTTCTTATTGCTTAACTTTTTGAGTTCTTTGTATACTCTGGATATTAGGGCTCTATCTGAAGTGTGAGGAAGAAAGATTTGTTCCCAGGATGTAGGCTCCCTATTTACCTCTCTTATTGTTTCTCTTGCTGAGAAAAAACTTTTTAGTTTGAGTAAGTCCCATTTGTTGATTCTTGTTATTAACTCTTGTGCTACGGGTGTCCTATTAAGGAATTTGGAGCCCGACCCCACAATATGTAGATTGGAGCCAACTTTTTCTTCTATCAGACACAGAGTCTCTGATTTGATATCAAGCTCCTTGATCCATTTTGAGTTAACTTTTGTGCATGGCGAGAGGAGGGGATTCAGTTTCATTTTGTTGCATATGGATTTCCAGTTTTCCCAATACCAGTTATTGAAGATGCTATCCTTCCTCCATTGCATGCTTTTAGCCCTTTTATCAAATATAAGATAGCTGTAACTTTGTGGATTAGTCTCTGTGTCCTCTATTCTGTACCATTGGTCCACCTGCCTGTTTTGGTACCAGTACCATGCTGTTTTTGTTACTATTGCTCTGTAGTACAGTTTGAAATCTGGTATCGCTATACCACCTGATTCACACTTCCTTCTTAGAATTGCTTTTGCTATTCTGGGTCTTTTATTTTTCTATATGAATTTCTTGATTGCTTTATCTATTTCTACAAGAAATGCCATTGGGATTTTGATTGGCATTGCATTAAACCTATAGAGAACTTTTGGTGATATTGCCATTTTGATGATGTTAGTTCTCCTATCCATGAACAGGGTATATTTTTCCATCTTCTAAGATCTTCTTCTACTTCTCTCTTTAGGGTTCTGTAGTTTTCATTGTATAAATCTTTCACCTCTTTTGTTAGGTTGATTCCCAAGTATTTTATTTTCTTTGAGGATATTGTGAATGGAGTGTTTTTTCTCATTTCTGTTTCAGAAGTTTTTTCGCTGATATACAGAAATGCCTTTGATTTATGCGTGTTGATTTTATATCCTGCCACTTTGCTGAATTCATTTATTAGTTCTAGTAGTTTTTTTGTAGACCCTTTTGGGTCTTCTAGGTATAGAATCATGTCATCTGCAAATAGTGATAATTTAAGTTCTTCTTTTCCTATTTTTATGCCTTTAATTTCTTCCGTCTGTCTAATTGCTCTGGCCAGTGTTTCGAGAACTATATTGAATAGAAGTGGTGATAGAGGGCATCTCTGTCTTGTTCCAGATTTTAGAGGGAATGCCTTCAATTTTTCTCCATTCAGAATGATGCTAGCCTGAGGTTTAGCATAGATAGCTTTTACAATGTCGAGGTAAGTTTCTGTTATCCCTAGTTTTTGTAATGTTTTGAACATAAATGGATGCTGTACTTTGTTGAATGCTTTTTCTGCGTGTATCGAGATAATCATATGGTTCTTATCTTTAAGTCTATTGATGTGGTGAATAGCATTTATTGATTTCCGTATATTGAACCATCCTTGCATCCCAGGGATGAATCCTACTTGATCATGGTGCACAATTTTTTTGATGTGCCTTTGTTTCTGATTCGCCAGAATTTTATTGAGGATTTTTGTATCTAGGTTCATCAGAGATATTGGTCTGTAGTTTTCTTTCTTTGAGGTGTCTTTGTCTGGTTTCGGAATCAGGGTGATGTTGGCCTCATAGAATGAATTTGGAAGAGCTCCCACTTTTTCTATTTCCTGAAATAACTTGAAAAGTGTTGGTATTAATTCTTCTTTAAAGGTTTTGTAAAACTCCACTGTATACCCATCCGGTCCTGAGATTTTCTTGGTTGGTAGTCTTTTGATTGCTTCTTCTATTTCATCGATTGATATTGGTCTGTTCAAATTGTGTGTATCCTCCTGACTCAGTCTGGGCAAATCATATGACTTAAGAAATTTATCGACGTCTTCACTACCTTCTATTTTATTGGAATATAGGTTTTCAAAATAATTTCTAATAGTCTTCTGTATTTCTGAAGCATCTGTTGTGATATTGCCTTTTTCATCCTGTATGTTAGTAATTTGAGTTCTCTCTCTTCTTGTCTTTGTTAGCATGGCTAAGGGTCTGTCAATCTTATTCATTTTTTCAAAGAACCAACTTTTAGTTTTGTTAATTTTTTCAATAGTTTCATTTTTCAATTTCGTTGATTTCCACTCTGATTTTAATTATTTCTTGCCTTCTGCTACATTTGCTGTTGTTTTGCTCTTCCATTTCTAGGGCTTTGAGATGAAGTGTGAGCTCATTTATTTGTTGGTTTTTCCTTTTTTTGAGGAATGACCTCCAGGCAATGAATTTCCCTCTTAAAACTGCTTTCATTGTGTCCCATAGATTCCGATATGTTGTGTCTGTATTTTCATTTAACTCTAAGAATTTTTTGATTTCCTCCTTTATGTCTTCTGTAACCCATTGATCATTCAGTAACATATTGTTGATTTTCCATGTGATGTAGGATTTTTTCTTCCTTCTTTTATCATTGATTTCCAGTTTCATTCCATTATGATCAGATAAAATGTATGATATTATGTCACGACCCCCTTGCCCGCAAGGAAGACGTGACTCAGGAATCTTCTTTCAGCAGTTTATTCAGGCCCTTGATATTTTTCTAATAATTCTCCTAATAATTCTCGGATGCCCCTCCCAGCCTTAAGAAAGCACCGAGAACCCCAATGCGAAGCTGCCACGTGGACCCTTCTCACAGGGTGCTAGAAAACAACACGCCAACTCTCTCTGATAAGGAGTTGACAACACGCCAACTCTCTCTGATACGGAGTTGTCCTTCACAGACCACAGCGGAGCCAGCGCCATCATGTAATGGCGACCACAGTCCGCAGGAACGGCTCACCACAATATTATCTCCACCCCTTTATATTTACTGAGGGTTGCCTTATGACATAATATATGGTCTATTTTTGAGAAGGATCCATGTGCTGCTGAGAAAAAAGTATATCCACTTGATGATGGTTGATATATTCTATATATGTCAATTAAGTCTAGGTTATTGATTGTGATATTGAGTTCTATACTTTCTTTATTCAACTTTTGTTTGGAGGATCTGTCCAATGGTGAGAGAGGTGTGTGAAGTCACCCATAATTATTGTGTTGTGGTCTATTTAATTCTTGAACTTGAGGAGAATTTGTTTTATGACTGTCGAAGCACCATTATTTGTTGCATAAATATTGATAATTGTTATGTCTTGTTGGTGAATGGTTCCTTTTAACAGTATATAATGTCCTTCCTCATCCCTTTTGATTAACTTAGTCTTGAAGTCGATTTAATTCGATATGAGGATGGCCACCCCTGCTTGCTTACAAGGACCGTGTGCTTGATATATTTTTTCCCAACCTTTCACCTTCACCCTGTGTGTGTCTTTTCCAATCAGATGTCTCTCCTGGAGGCAGCATATTGTTGGATTTGTTTTTTTAATCTATGTTACCAGCCTATGTCGCTTTATTGCAGAGTTTAAGCCATTAACGTTTATAGTTACTATTGATATATGGTTTGTACTTGCAGCCATGTTTGATTATTTATCTTTTTTTTAATTTTAGTTTGTTTCTCCATGATTAGCTTTCCCCCCCACCCTCTGTCTTTACAGAGGGACTTCCCACTGATGGTTTTGGTTATTGTTTTTCATTTCTTCCTCGTGTAGTGTTTTGCTCAAGACGCTTTGCAATGCTGGTTTTCTGGCTGCAAATTCTTTTAGCTTTTGTTTATCATGAAAGATTTTTATTTCGTTGTCATACCTGAAGCTTAATTTTGCTGGTTATAGAATTCTTCATTGGCATCCATTCTCTTTCCGTGTTTGAAATACGTTGTTCCAGGATCTTCTCGCTTTCAGTGTCTATGATGAAAAATCCGTTGTTAACCCTATTGGTTTACCCCTGAATGTAATATGCCTCCTTTCTCTTGTAGCTTTTAATATTTTCTCTTTGTTCTGTATATTGGATATCTTCATAACAATGTGTCTTGGCGTTGGTCTACTGTGATTTTGTATGCTCGGTGTCCTGTATGCATCTACAATTTGTATATCCATTTTCTTTTTTATTTCTGGAAAGTTTTCTGTAATTATTTCATTCAGCAGGTTACTCATTCCCTTGGTTTGAATCTCTAGACCTTCCTCTATCCCGATGACTCTTAAATTTGTTTTTTTTTTGTGTTATCCCATATCTCTTGGATGTTTTACTCGTGATTTTTTTACCAGCCTTTCTGAGTTGGCTAGACTCTTTTCAAGATGATATATTTTGTCTTCGTTATCTGACGTTCTGGCTTCTACTTGCTCCAATCTGTTGTTGATACTCTCATTTGAGTTTTTAATTTGGTTTATAATTTCCTTCATTTCTAGAATTAATGTTTGATTTTTTAATAATCTCTATAGCCTGATAAAGATGCTTAACTTCTTCTTTTATCTGTTTATGTAATTCATTTTCAATGTGTTCTTTCACTGTTTGAATTTGCTGTCTCGTATCCTCTTTAAGGTTCCATTCCATCTGTCTAAGGTATTCCTTGAGTTCTTTATATGACCATTTTTCAGATGACTCTAGGTCCTCCTGAATATTTAGGCTGTCCTGCATTGTTTGTACTCCTTTTCTTCCTTGCTTTTTCATGCTGCACATGTTACTTCTTGTTCTGTTTGACTGCTGAGTTACTGTTTACTCCTATAAATTTATTTGATGCTTGGGAGAAAAGGTATTAGAAGGGAAGGGAAGAAGTCACTAAAGAGAATGAGAGTAAGCAGGTAGAATTCAAGGAAGGGGGAATAAGAAAATTGAAAAGAAATGAAAAGACAAAAGAAAAAATAGAAAATAAAGAAGAAAAAAATTTTTAAATAATAATAGTAATAAAAAATGAAAATTAAAATTAAAAAAAAATTAAATTAAATTAAAAAAATTTTTAAAAAAATTTTAAAAAATTAATAAATGCAGTCTTAGAGTTTGATTAACTTCTCTTCCAGTAAGTGGAGCTGTGCCCACTGGGTCAAGCTTCTCCTCTCAATAGGTGGGAACCAATCACTGTGCAGCAGGTCTTCCTCCCAGACTGGGCGGGTCTCCAATCCTGAGTGTCTAGGGCCTTCTCTTGTGTGTAGTCACTTCCCCACTTTTTCTCAAGCCAGGACCCGCTCACAGGTGACGTTCACCACAATACTGGCTACACGCCAGGTCTGCTGCTCCTTGGAGCCTGTTTTCATGAACGCCTGGGCACACTCTCCCTGTTTGCCATTCCCTCAGACCCTAAGTTTGTGGAGTTTGGGGTGGAGAATCCCCAGCGAATTTGCTTGCCCTCCGGTAGCCACACCCCCGGTAGCTGGTGCAGGAGACCTCAGTTGTCAGCACTGGTGGGAGCAGTAGCCGGGAGTTCCACGCCTCGAGTCTGGCTATTGGGTTCATGGGAGAGTTGGGAGGGGCCCTTAAGGTTTCCCTGCTGCGTGGAGATGGCTAGGGGATTACACACCTGTAGCCACAGGTTTCAATGAAGTTATCTCCTCCACCACGTTCTGGTGAAGTCAGTTCTCTGCCATGGTGGTATCCCATGCAAATGGTGGCATTTCGTTCCTTCTGCCTGGTGACCACTGCAACGGGTAGGTCCTGACTGTCTCTCCCAAGCCCCAATTCAATCCTGTGGCAACTGCCTATGAAGGCTCAGTTGGCATTTACCTCCGTAAGTTCATGAGGGCCCACCAGTTGTTTCCGCGGGATCGTTAGTGCTGAGTCACAGCAGTTTGTCTGAGAGAAGCAGGCGAACGGGAGGGAGCTTGAATTCAGCCGATCCGGGCTCGGTGTGTGTTCTGAGAGGCCCACACTGCTCGCCCCAGTTCCACGTCAGCTCAGCATTGCCTAGTGATCCTGAGCAAACACCATTTAGACAGATTACGACTCCCTATGCCCACACAGCTGAAGAGGTCAGAGACTTGATCTCTTCGTGCCCGCCGCCATGTTGCCGTTTCTTCTCTCCCTAGTTTCTTGTGTAAACCTCACCACCACATTAGGTGGCCAGAAGCGGGAGCTAGGAGAAGCCGTTTCAGAGCTTTGTGAAAGGTAATGAGAATCTTTTCTCTTTAATTTAAAACTCACTCGCAATTTCTTATGAACCTAACCTTCTTTCATGAAGTTCGCACTGGTCGTGAGGCAGAGACAATGAGACATATAAAGATAAAATCTTGTCTTCACCAAGATGCCCAGAAATTGGTTTTATTTGGCTAATGCAAATATCTTTCAATAGAACTTTTGATTTCTGAATGAACCCATTCAATTTTATAATGTACAGATCATAAGGTTTTCTTTACAGAATATTCTCTTCTTAAAGCCTCACATAGAAAATGTCTCACAGGACATAGGAGGGGAATGACTCAAAGGATGAGAGAATGGCTGGAACCGTTCTCAAATGTGCCCATGTAGCCTAAAGTTTGAAGGCATCTAATTGTAGTCTAAAAGAATTATGAATCTATTTGATTTATTATTAATAAATATCACCACTTTACCACTTGAACCAAATCACAGAAAACTGGAAACAGATGATCATTTGCTTTGATACCTTTACTTCCATTTCATTACCCAGATATGATCAACTCTATATTTCAAGTGATGCAGATTTATTATAGAATGCCTAAGATCCTGAGGATTTATTTTTCCTCAGCCCATGGTATTGCTTCATTATTTTATTATTTTGTAAGTAATAAAATGTAACTTCATGTTGGATGATATATTTAAGCCATGAAAATATCATCCAACATTGTTCTTCCCAAAACATTAGCCCAAATTCTGCGCATGCTCACTTACTGTTTAGGAATTTTACTAATTGTTTGAAGGTTCTAGAGGACCTGTTAGACTCCTAATGGACAAACAATCCAACATACTCCAGAGAACATATGAGTGCCATAAGAAGAAAATAAAGTCAGCCTACAGCAATGGGCAGCTGCCTGCCCTCGGCTGGGAGGAGCCCTGGCCATGGCACCAGGGCTGCTGGGCAGCAGAAGCCTCCACAGCCCTGCAGGGAGCCTGGAGCACAGCTCTGCAGAACCATGCTCAACCCTGGACAGAGGCACATGAGTTCCCATCACAGGCTCGTGACAGTCCCAGGTGCACGCCTGTCATGCCAGCCACCAGGGAGGCTGAGGCAAGAGGACCCTTCGACGTCAGCCTTGGCAACTTGACCCCGTGGCAGAGGGGAAGAAGTTTACAGGGGTCTCTGAGGGTGGAGCTCAGGTAGGTCACTTGCCTCACAGGCTCAGGGCCCTGGGTTCAATCCCCACAACCCACATACACCAAAAAGTGACCTTGAAACATGGTTTAAAATGATGGGTCAGGTACACAGAAGGAAACAGGAGAGGGTTTTTAAAGCGAGGACTTAAACCCTAGAATCCACAGGTGCCACAGGAAAACAAAAGGACACAGAGTCAGTGACACCTGACACTTGGGCGGGTCTCCCTTCTAAACCGCCTCCTGCCCCCAGGTCACCTGGGCTCCCCTCCCCTCTCCAGGGGCCTACGGGTCAGGCTCCCTCTTCTCCTCTGAGGTCCGCGGCGCAGGCCACACGGTTGAGGCCACCGTGTCCTGAACAGTTCCCTGCAGATCAAACTCCACCCGCTGTGACCAGCAGCTCCGCCGAGGAGGGCCCTCAGGTGAGAACCGGGAGCGCGGGGTCCGCGGTGGGTGCTGTGGGGACCGCCCCGGCGGCTCTAGGGAACAGGCAGCTGGGGACTGAGGCTCCAGGGCGGCGGCAGAGTCCTCCCAGGTCCCCCCTCGTGTGGGCGCCTAGACCCGGGCCACTCCCGGCAGCTCACCTTCTCCTGTCATGGACCCTGGGAGTCGGACCCTCCATCCGGGATCCACCACCCTGGAACCACAGCCCCGCATCGGGCGCTACTTCCAGGCTCCTCCACTTTCCAGAACTTTCCCACCTCTGCAATCCTTTCAGCCATTTTGGTCCTTTGTCCCCAAGCCCAGGGCTGTCCGTTGCCCTGTCCTGTCTGCACTTCTGGGACTGTGCTTTCACTGGTGCCAAATGGTGGGGAACAGAAGAGGATGAGGTGCAGTGGGGTTGCTGCCCTCCTGGAGTCTCATATCCACTAACTGGAGAAGTTTCATCCCTCAGGGCTTCAGTTCTTGTGGTTCCTGTTGTGGTTTCTGCCCCAAATGCCACAGGATTGCCTGGGGGCTGGGGTCGGAGATAACAGAAGAGCAAGGATGTGGGGGTCTGCAGCATCAGGAGACACCTTCCCAGCCCTTGAGCTGGAATTTGAGGGCCCTCTCTGTGTGAGCTGAGGCCCATTTTGGGTTTGAAGCTGCCCTGCACTCAGGCCAAGCCACACAGGCGGAAACTTGCACTCTCACTGCTGGTTGGTGAGACCCCGAAGTCTGATTTTCTTTCCTACTCTGTCTGCTGCAATTAATTTCCAGAGTCCCCCAGTACCCAGTCCATACATCTGCCCAGGTCTTGTAGTTGTATCCCAAGGAGGAAACCAGATGGGGCATCATTACGCCATCTTATCTGAAGATTGAATCATTGCCTTTATTTTTAAGGACATTTCAACGTATGAAATTCTAGTTGATAGTTTTCAACTAATTACTGTGGAATTGTTGACCCAGTGTCTTCTCGCTCACATTGTTTTAGTAAGAAATCTGCTGTCGTTTTAAACTAGGTTTCTCTGTAGGTGATAGTGTTCCTCCGGCTACTTTGGAGGTAACTCTCTTTTGCGATTTGATTATGATGTGCCTTTATGTTTTTTTTGTGCTTGTGGTACATTGAGCCTCTGGAATAGTAAATATGTGGTTTTCATCAATCCTGGGGTGTTTTTAGCCATTATTTCTTCAAATAGATTTTCTATCCTCCTTTTCTCTTTCTGAGATTCTAATTACATTAACATCAGACAGCTTGGAGTTATTCCCAAGCTCACTAATCCTACATAAATTTTCTATACTCATTTTTTGGATTTGTTCTTTTTAGACATACATGGCAGTGGAGTGTATTTTGACATATTATACATACATGAAGTATAATTAGGATCCCGTTCTTGTGGTTGTACGTGATGTGCAGTTTCATTGGTCATGTCTTCATATATGAACACAGGAAAGTGATGTCTGGTTCATTCTCCTCTCTTTTCTCATTCTCCCTCCCTTCCCTTCATTTCCCTTTGTCTCATCCAATGAACTTCTATTCTCCCCTCTCCCCTTATTGTGTGTTAACATTCACATATCAGAGAGAACGTTTGGGCTTTCGTTTTTAGGAATTGGCTTATTTCACTTGGCACGATTGTCTCTAGGTCCATCCATTTACTGGCAAATGCCATAATCTCATTGTTCTTTATGGCTGAGTAATATTCCATTGTGTATGTATACCATGTTTTCTCTATCCATTCATTTGGTGAAAGGCACCTAAGTTGTTTCAATAGCTTAGCTATTATAAATTGAGCTTCTGTAAGCACTGATGTGGTTGCATCACTGTAGTATGCTGATTTTAAGTCCTTTGGGTATATACTAAGGAGTGGGATAACTGGGTCAAATTTTGGTTCCATTCTAAGTTTTCAGATGAATTTCCATACTGCTTTCCAGAGTGGTTGCACCAATTCCCAGTCCTATTTGCCATATATGATTTATTATTACTTGTATTCTTGATAATTGCCATTCTGACTGGAGAGATGAAATCACAATGTAATTTTTTTAGCTTTATATCATTTACTTATTTTCATATGGTGCTGAGGATCAAACCCAGTGCCTCACACGTGCTAAGCAAGTGCGCTACCACTGAGACACAACCACAGCCGTCAGTGTAGTTTAAATTTGAATTTCTCTAATTGCTAGAGATGTTGAACATTTTTTTCATATATTTGTTGACTGTTTGTATTTCTTCTTCTGTGAAGGGTCTGTTCAGTTCCTTTGCCCATTTATTTATTGAGTTATTTGCTTATTTGGTGTTAAGTTTTTTTAATTCTTTATATATCCTGGAAATTAATGCTCTCTCTGAGGTGAAGGTGGCAAAGATTTTCTCCCATTCGATAGGCTCTCTTTTCACATTCTTGATGGTTTTATCTTCTCTTTTTAGTTTGATACTATTTCATTTATTGATTCTTGAGTTCACTTCTTTGCTTTAGGAGTCTGGTTGAGGAATTTGGTTCCTAAGCCAACATGATGTAAATTTGGGCCTACCTTTTCTTCTAGTAGGTGCAGGGTCTGTGGTCTAGAGCCTAGGTCCTTGATCCATTTTGAGTTGAGTTTTGTGCAAAGTGAGAGATAGGGGTTAAATTTCATTTTGCTACAAATGTATTTCCAGTTTTCTCAGCATCATTTATTGAAGAGGCTATCTTTTCTCCAATGTATGTTTATGGCGCCTTTGACTAGAATAAGAAAACTGGATTTATGTGGATGTGTCTCTGTGTCTTCTGTTCTCTTCCATGGGTCTTCATGTCTGTTTTGGCGCCAATGCCATTCCACTTTTGTTACTATAGCTCTGTAGTATAATTAAGGCCTGTTATTGTGATGCCTCTTCCTTCACACTTCTTGCCAAGGATTGCTTTGGCTATTCTGGGTCTCTTATTTTTCAAATAATTTTTTTACTGCCTTTTCTATTTATGAAGAATGTTGTTGAGATTTTAATAGGAATTGCACTAAATCTGTATGTGCCTTTGGTAGTCTGGCCATATTGTCAATATTAATTCTGCCCATCTTAGAACATGGGAGATCTTTTCATTTTCTAAGGTTTTCTTCAATTTCTTTCCTTAGTGTTCTATAGTTATCTTTATAGAGGTCTTTAATCTCTTTTGTTAGATTGATTACCAAGCATTTTATTTTATTTTATTGAAGCTATTGTGTGTGAGAGAGTTTTCCTAATTTCTCTTCCAGTTGATTCATCATTGGCTACATCAATTTTTAAAAATTATTTTTCTCTTTGAGTTTTGTTTTGGAGACTTTCATTACTATTCTTTAAGTTTGTTGATCTTTTCTTCTTCAGTGTCTTATCTGCTATTAAATGATATTCAGTGTATTTTTCATGCCTAGAAATTTGATTTGGGCCTTTTTATATTTTTCATGCTTCTAACTAAGCATGTGGAATATACTTATAATAGTTTCTTGAATGTTTTTGCCTGCTAATTCTAATGTTCATGCCACTTATGAGCTTACAATGAGTTATAATGGTGATAATAGTGATGCTTCTTTGCCTGCCTAAAGTTTTTGATCAGGTGTCAGACACTGAAGTTTTACATTTTTGGTGCTGAATTTGTTTTTGTCTTTCCAAACTCTTTTTGAGCTTACCCGAGATGCAGTTGACTTATGTGGGAACACGTTGATCCTTGCAGATCTTATGTTTAAGACTTGATAGATGAGATAGATCAGTGTATGATCCACGGTTAATTATTCCTGGGACTGAGGCACTTCCTTCTGATCTCTACCCAGAGCTGCCCTGGAGCTGAGCTTTTTCAGTCTGACTGGTAGGAACAGTGACAGTCCGTCCCCCCCCATGATCAAGGGGCACCATTTCCTCTAATCCTTTGGCTGCTCCTTTCCCAGCCCTGGGTGGTTTCCTCACCTTCACGCACTATCTGTGGCTCTGCTTGACCCTTGAAGGGGACCCTCTGCACACCTCCAGAAGTCAGTTGCCTCCTCTCTGACCTGTCCTCCAGACTCTAGCTGGCCTGGTCTCCCTGGACTCTCAGCTCCGACCCATCCACTCTGGGGTCTACTGGGCTCTGATTCTCCATCTCTGTGCTGAACCTGGGAACGTGACCACCTGGGAGAAGGGTTTGCCAGGCCTCCTGCTCCCAACCCTCCTCTCTGGGCTCCTCTTTCAAAGCTGAGCGACTGGGTCTCCTCAAACCCCCAAACCCCTCAGGATGTGTGGCCCAGCACTTTCCACGTTCTGGAAAGCACGGGCTCCTTCCCTCTGTCTCTCTGCTAGGTGCTGCTGTGCGGGTGAAGGGTGCTGAGGCCCTCTCCTCACCTCATGCCCCCATCCCGCCCGCCTTCCCTCCTGAGCCCACCCAGCAGCTGCATCGGCTGCTCTGCATGGAGAATCCGTCACCCCTTGCAAACCAGGAAAATGCAAATAAAAGCAAGATTATGATATTTTTCGTAAATAAGCAATGCAGCAGCTCAAATCTGGTTCGGGCCGTCAGCTGAAGCCACCAGTGTTGAAATATTTGCCATCGGTGTTGAAATATTTGCGTATGTTCTCGTGGAACATTTACTGTGGTGCGCGCGGGGCTCCAATAAAGCTTTTATATAAATTATTCATTATGGAATTCAGACGGAACGCCAAAGCCCTCCCACCCAGGGACGCCTTTTTTACTTCCGTTTTTTTTTATTACCTCTGAAGAGCTCATCTTGTTAGTATCCAGTGCCATCAGCCAGGCAGGCCGCATAATTAGCCGGGGAAGCGGTTGTCTGGGGAGACGGCGCTGACCTTATGGTCACGTCTTCTCAAGGAAACTTGGCCTTTCTTAAAGGGTTTTCTCTGCTGGTGGACATGCTAGTGTCCCCTCCCATCCTCGAGACCTAGTGTCCAGAGGGTTGCAGGGAGATCAGAGCCCTGTCTGTCTTGCTCCCTGTCCCTGGAGAGGAAAGGGTGACCCTAGGCACGGCCCTTTAAAGCTCACAGTGCTGCCCGTGCCCCACCTAGGAGGTCTGCCTGGGGACCGTGTGACCGAAGCCATCATGCCGACTTTCCGGGTGAGGCTCAGGGATGGTTCTGGGCTGAATTGTGACCCTGGTGACTCAGCCCCAGGTCTGAGGTTCTCACCTGTGGTACCTGACCTGTGACCTCGTGTGGAGACGGGATCTTCCAAAGATGATTAAAGTAAAATGAGGTCATTACAATGGCCCTAATCCAACCTGATGGATGTCCTTATAGGGAGGGGACATTGAGACACAGACACACAGATTGGGCACATGATGTGAGGTCCCAGGAGAAGACGGCAGCTACCAGCCAAGCAGAGGGGCCCCAGGAGGCACTGACCGGGGACCCCTGATCCTGGGCTTCAGCCTTCGGAACCCTGGGGACGCGCACCCTGTTGTGGAAGCCGCCAGCCACAGGGCTGCTCCGTCAGCCCCAAGGAGCCGACCAAGGCTCTTCTCCAGGTTCATCCACAGTGGTGGGGCTCTGACCTCCTTGCCTCAGCGTCCAGCCTCAGTGTCCGGCTGGAGGAGCAAGGAGCAGGTTTTGTAAGTGGCCTGAAACCTCCCATGGAGCCAGCGTGTGGCGGGAGGCAGGCGAGGGAGGGAGCTCCGCCAGCAACTTCATTTCCCCTTCAAAGAACTCTGCAAAGCTCTCTGTAAATATTTGCGGGATTAATTTCCCAATTCATGAAAGAATAAACGAACGACTGAGCACATCAGCCGGTCTCACTTGCTCGGGACAGTGTCTCAAACAAGATGCTATCCCAGCGGCAGCCTGCGTGTTTGGTGACCACAATGGCCCAAGTCCCTGGGCCTTGTTACCTCCTCAAGGGCCCTGACATGGCACAGGTTCCCAGGGCAGCACCATGGGACCATTCTTCCAGAGTCTCCTGGCCCAGCCTCCGGGAACGATGGGGCCTGCGGGCCCAGACGGCCTGGGGCATGAGGGCAGAGCCTGGTGCAGAGTAGGGCACACACAACCCAGAGCAGTGGTGGCCAGGCAGCCGGGCCTCACCTTCCCTGCCCAGGGTCTTCCCTGAGAAGGGAAGTGCCAGCCAGATCCGTGCAGAAGCGTGGCCTGGCGCACCCTGGCACACCCTGGCTCTTTTTGTGCCCTTCAGAAGGTCTTTTTGGGATTTTACTATGTCTCTCTTCAAAAGTGATGCTAAGGCGTTATTCATTACCTTTTACCCCTTAGGGAGAAGCAGGGGGTGCATTAAAAACGAACACCCCAAACCCGTGCAATCTGCTGGATTGGTGCTGACCGTGTCCACCCTCCACAGAGGCTGCTGCATCCTGGGGTCCTTCCAGGTCCTCAGGGCTTCCTTTCTCTCCACCTCGCAGTGGCTGAGGGGCTGGGTCAGGAGGCCCGTCCCCTCCCTCTCTCCCCTTTCTTCTGTCCAGTGGGCACCAGGCCCTTTGCACCACTGTGTGTCTGTTGCATCTCCCTGACGTTTTCTGTTATCGTCTCATGGAAGATTCTATCTGGCTGACCCTTCAGCCTGGCCGCACTGCAGCTGCCCCTCCCAGCCTCCGAGCAGGGAGTTCTGATCGCAGGGAACATCCTCCTCCCACTCCCTCTCCCCTGACCAGCCTGACCCAGGCTTTGGGATCCTGTGGGGCTGTGTCCTTGTCCTCACTCACCTGGCCACCCCAGGCCCCTAAGCTGGACCTGCATTGTGGCATTGGGCTGGCATCAGGCTCCCAAAGTTTCCTCTCCTCGGAGCCTGGACCCTGACGGGTGGCCTCCCTCCACCTGTCCAGGACTCTCTCTGCAGGAGCCACTCTCGCTGCATTTGGCGGGCCTCGGGCAGCTGCATAGTGAGGGGGCTCTGGGAGGGACAGCCCAGTCCTGCTAACCACCCATTCGCAGCGATGCCGGCTGCAGAGAGGCAGCACTGGGAGCAAGAGTGGCCCTGCGCCCAGGACGGGCACCCCTTCTCTTTGCCTGAGGCCCAGGGGCTGTGGGCTCCTCCCCTTCCCTTCCATGTCCCCCCTCCAAGTGGGGCTCCTGTGTGACACACATGGGCCTGAGCTCTGGCACGCAGCCTGGACCGTCTGTCCTCCTTGTCCTTCACTTAAAAGCCACAGAGAGAGTCGGTCTGGTTTGTCCCCACCTGTTCTGCCAACAGCTGTGGCACATGAGGTTGGGGTCTGCGCCTGTGGGCTTCGGGCCCTGGGGCTCTGCGGTTCTGGCCCCCTCTGCAGTGAGAGTGGAGGGGGATGGTGGACTTCTGAGGCAGGTGGGCAGGGAGCCCCGCGTCCCCTCAAGTTGGAGTGACAGGCAGCAGGCCTCACTGGCCCCACCTCTCTGCTGTTCCGCCATGTGTTGAAATGCGTTCCTGGAACACTCCTCGCCATCTGTCTCTGGAGCGAGATCATCGTTGGCTCTGGAGAGGAGCTCCAATTTGCAATTGTAAATTGTCTTCCCCCCCCTTTCACTCCACGTGCAGCGGCTCTGACGGCTTGAAGAGGCTGTCGGTTCTCAGTGAGCATGGCTCCTTTTCCATATGGCACAAGACACACAGCGGCTCTGGAGTCCTGGAGGGCCGGCCACTTCCTGGGCCAGCTGCTGGGCAGAGGAAGCCAGGTGGGCGGGAGGAGTCCCCTGCTTGAAGCCTTTCTCCAGCTTGACCTTGGACTGGTTCCAGGCCTGACCCTGGACCATCCTGGACTCCACCAGGGGACCCGTTTTCGAGCACACCCTGACAGGTAATGTGTTAAGAGTGGCCTCACAATAGCACCTGTCCTGGGGCCTCTGTGCCCCAGGCCCCTTCACAGCACAGGGGGGTCCTGGCACCTGTCTCCGCATCATGTCCTCCAGCTCCTATCTCAGCTAAGGGCCCTGATGAGGCCGCTGCCTGGGACCTCAGCCCACCTCTGCCCCAGTTATGACCTCCTGATGGTTCTTCCTGGACGTGTCCCCCGTGCCCCTCCCAGCCTTTGTCCTTCACTGTGGACTAAAGGAACTAACATCAGATCTTCAAAATTCTCCCGGGCAGGAGAGGAGGGGAAAGTGCTTCCCCACTCACTCCAAGTGCAGCTTCTCCGGGTACCAGGTCAGGGGACCAAAGACCAGAGCAGCAGGCCTGTGGCTCCTCCAGGGCTTGCTCCCCTGGCGCCTCCTGCCTCCTGCAGGGGCCTCAGTCCAAACACCCTCCGGTGAGCCTCCCTGGCTGCCGGCCTCCCCCAGCCTCCCCTGCCTAGCCCTTCCCTCAGCCTGCAATCACCAGTGCTTGGCCTCTTGCTGATTGCTGTCTGTCGCCCTCCCTAGGTGCACACTCCGCCTCTCTCTCCTTCAGGCACCTTGATGTTGGCCCAGCCTGGAGCTGTACCTGGCTGGCGGTGGGCACCTCTCTTGCCTGGTGTCGAGCAATGCCTGTGGCTCTCCAGGACCACGGCCTCAGCAGCTGGACTTAAGCTGTCCGTGCTCGCTATTTTTTGTTAGAGCTGCGTGACTTTGCACACCTTGGCTCTGCGTGGCAGGTGGCAGGTGACTGCCATGTTTTTGGTTTGTCATTTAAAATGCCATCCCCGTTTGCTCCTCCTACTCCCCCTTCCCCTCCTTCCCCCATTCCCCCATTCCCCTCCTATCTCTACAGTAATTTCTGAGGGTTTCTCTCCACGGCCACTGTCACTCCCTGGTCCATACCTCCACCTGCACTTGATTGTTGCAACAGACAGGGTTCCTCCTCCAACCTGGGTGGTGCTTGGGCTAGTGGAGCCCCTTGACTCCCCACCTGGTGCGCAAGGCCTCCCTGGCTTTCTGGCACCTGCCTCCTGTCGCCCTCCCTTGCACTTGTGCCTGTTCACACCCAGCACCCTCCCCCCGCCCTGCTGCTCTGCCCAGAAAGATCTCTCAGATCTCCGCTGTGCTGTTGTGACATACTCTCTCCCCAGGGAGACTGTGGCCACTGGGTGCTGAGTGGTGGGGGGGAAGATCACCACCAGACCAGGGGCCATCACAAAGGGGATCAATGCTGTGGCCATAGCTTTGTGAGCTTCTCAAGAATTAGGCAAAGCCAGGTTTCCTTTTGCAGGGTGGCGTGGACCAGGCCAGGGTGGCGTGGACAAGGCCAGGGTGGCATGGACCAGGCCAGGGTGGCCTCTCCGTTCCCATCCTGAAGGCTGGCCCAGGGTGGCTCTCACTGAGTGTCCGTGGGCAGTGGAGCTCTGGGTGTGTGGTGGGCAGGACAGGCTGGGTGAGCACAGGCTAGTGCAGACATGGCGGGGGGCTCTCAGGGCAGACCCCCACACCAGGCTGTGTGCCCAGGCTCCATGCTGGCCTGAAGAGAGCTCCTGAGAACGCCCTGCACGGGTCTCAGCAGGCAGAGGAAGCGCTTCCTGTTCCGGGTCAGCCAGGTGTGGTGCGCCAGGGACCCCCTTTCCCCTGGACAGCTTGAAGAACTCAAAAGCAGAGGGGCTCAGGATGTGACCTTGAACTTGAGCTCTGCCCTGGTCTCTGCTCACCTGGGAGCCATGGTTTTGCATTGGAGAGTGGTTCGCTCTGTTCCACGACAATGAGCAGGGGCCCCAGGGGGCTGGGCCCTGGCACGCACGCTGACTTGGCTCTGGCTCCATCCTGGTGGCCCGGGTGTCCTCACTCTGATCACAACTTGGCTGATGTCTCCCCTTGGCCTCTCATCCCTGGAGCTCAGGGCTGGGCAGAGAGCGGGCCTTCCCCAGCTGCCCAGGTCAGGGCTGTGTGTTCGTGAGCGCTGATTCCGCTTGATCAACACGTGGGTTCTGCCTCAGGCCAGAAGGAGCTGCCTGGGGAGGAGTCCGTGGGCCCCTGTGAAGTGGGGGCCCAGGAGGACACAGGTGCTTTGGAGCTGTTGGTCCTTGGTGCACACAGGGCCCTCTCGTTGCAGGTACAGTGTCCTCGAGAGCTCTCAGCCGTGGTGTCTCCTTATTTCCTCCCTGGTCACATGACATGGGTGGTGCCGGGGAAGGCCTCCCTTCACAGAGTCAGGAGAGAGGACACCTTCCCTGGTGACAGTCCCTGCTGCTCTATTGTCCCTGAGCTCCTGCCCTCCTTAGTCCTTTGGCCACAACTCAACACTTAGACACATAACAAACATCCCTTCTTCTTGGATGGGACACAGGGCCACCCTGACAGTGCCGGGTGGCAGAGGGCGTACAGTCCCTGCAGTGGAGGGCAGTGGAGGGGTGCAGGAGAAGGTAAGGGCCACTGGGTCAGTGTCCTGCCTGCCAATGGTGCTGAGCTTTAACTGGTTCAGCTGTGTGGACCCAGCTGCACCCCAGACTGGACCAGCCATATTGCTCTCACCTTACAGAAAGGGTCAGAGGCCCAAAGTCCCTGGCAGGTACACACAGCAGCAGGATTGGCGTGAGCCGGTGAGGGTATGCATTAACATGTATGATGGCCGGAGTGGTTGTGCACGTGTGTGTATGCAGTTAAGTGTTTAAATCACACTACCCTCTATCCCTGGCTGAGCCACGGACCTGTGTGCACCAATAAGGACAAGAAGTCACGAGTCCCGAGGCCATGGGAGGACTGTGTGGGGAGGACTGTGTGGGGAGTTCTTCCAGGAGGAGGACTGTGGCAGAGAGCTGAGCCCCGGAGTTTTGAGTTCCTTTTCTTTCCATGGCCTGGTATACGTAAGGTCCTGTCCCCGGCCCTTTGGTGGCTGGAACTGCTGCGGGGTCTCTGACTTGGTCTCATTCGCTCCCCCCAGAAGGTAGGTGGTGCCCTTAGGCTGGCTGCTCTGCTGGCACCAACCCAGGCACAGTCTGAGGTCCTCTGTGCTGGCCAGCTGAGCCGCCTCCCCATGAGGCTGCTTGTTTTCTGTGTCTGTTGGCTGCACAGGGGGCTGGTTCTTCCTGCTGGCCTTAGGGGACAGAGGTTATGGGTCACCCACTCCAAGGTTCAAGGAGCTGCTCAGGTGGAAACCCAGGGGGGAATCCCTCCTCCCAAGCCCATTGCTGACCTGACTTCCCTGCTGCATTATCTGCAGGGACACAGCTGTCCTCTGCCCTGTGGCTTGAGCCCCAGCTCAGGTCCTGGGTGGGGCCTGGCACTCCTTTGCCCGCCTGTCTGAGACGTGGGTTTCCTAAACTTGGGGAGAAAGCCCGTCTTTTTGCCGGTACATGGCTGCTGTCTGCCCAGGCAAAAATTTTAAATTATCCTCATTTAATTTGGCTAATTTAGAAAAAACGACTGCGATGATTTGCTCAAGTCACAGAGTCTCATGGAGAGATATTAATATTCTGATTCCAAGAGGGATCTGTGTGAATTCCTCAGTTATAGATAACACAATTATATTCCTAAATTCTTCCCCTAAATTAGTACAGATGATTTAAAATACTCTTGCCTTTAATTAATCCTCTGAACAATAGGATTATGAATACAAATGGATCATTATCCCCTCACACAGACCTGGTAGGTGGAAGGGCAGGAGACACGGGCACATCCCACTGTGGTCCTGTCCCCAGATCCTGGTGTCAGTGGGGAGGCGGGGCTGGGTGTCCACCAGGTTATGGTGGCAGCCCAGGGGAAGGGACAGGGTCTCCCAGCCATCTGGTCACTTCCTGCTGGTTGTGAGGGTGTGTGGGGAGGAATTTCCCTACCCTCTGACATCTCTGGCTGAGGCTAAGAATTACATCGACATGGGACAGATTAACAGGAGAAGGACACACATTTATATTAGAATCGTCCACGTGCACAGGAGTCTTCCCAAGGAAACCAAGACCCACAGAGGAGCCGGAGCAGAAGGCTCACGCCCCCGTTAGACAGGACGTTTTTACAGAAAGGACGAGGCAAAGGTTCTGGCCAGAGGCAGAAACTCAGGGGAAGAGGGTCGATGGCAAAGAGTGAACGTCAGGGCTGGGGGGTTGCGGCTAAACTGACCATCACAGTTGATTTTCTGTTGCTAAAACTGAATACTCCACACCACATAATACACAAAGAACAGAGGATTATTGGCTCCTGGTTCTGGAGGGTGGGAAGGTCAAGGGCGTGGCACAGGTATCTGGTGAGGGCCTTCCTGCTGGGTTGTCACATGCTGAGACACAGTGAGCATGTTGCTCCTCTTACAAGGCCACCAGTGCCAAGGTGGGACCCCCCATGACATCATCTGACCCTGATGTCTTACTCAGAGTCCATTGCTGTGACAAAATGCCCAAGACAAACAACTTAAAAGGAAGAAAGGCTTATTTTGCTCATGGTTTCAGTGCCTGGTTTCTGTGGCCTGTGGCAAAGTGATACGTCATGGAAGAAGCATGGAGCCGCAGAGCTGCTCACCTCATGGTGGCTGGAAGGCAAGGAGAGAGACAAGGGCCCCAGGCCCCCAGCACTACCTTGGAGGGCACTCCTCCAGGGACCGGACCTCCTCCCACTGGGCCTCACATCTACAGGTTTCCATATCTCCCAGTAGTGCCTCAGGACCGTGACCAAGCCCTAAACACACAGTCTTTGGAGGAAACTGACGATCCAAACCATGACATTTTGGTCCTGCCTGCCCCCATGTCCATCTCATATGCAAAATGCAGAGCATCAATCTCTGGGGCTCCCTAAAGTCTAAACAGTGCCAGAATTTGCCAAAAGCCGAGTCTCAAGTCTCTGAGACTCAAGGCAACTCCCAGCTATGAAAATCAAAAGAACAAGTTATATGATTCCAAGATACAGGGGCGCAGGGTAGGCATTCCTACTCCGAAAGGGAGGTGTAAGGGAGTAGAGAAGAAAGATTGAACAAAGGAGAGATCAAATCCAGCTGGGAAACATGAAATCCTGTAGTTCCACGTGTGGCACCTGGAGCACACAGTGGCAGAACGTGACCTCCAAAGTGTCTGGGCAGCGTCCCCCTGTGGCCTGGCTGCAGCCCATGGCCTCTTTCTTGGGCTGGCCCTTTACATTACCTGCGGCTGCTCTCAGCAAGCTCCGGGGTGCTGGCATCTCTGACTTCCTGGGGTCCACACTGCTGGGTTCCTTTCTCTTTCAGTTTTGTGTAACCCCCCCCCACGGCAGGGGTTGCTTGCAGGGATCCTGACCCTGCCACACCCTGCATGGCCTCCCTTGGAAATCCCAGAAGCCTGCAGGACCCCTGGCATTCTGCACATCTGCACACCAGGTCTGCCACTGGCCTGAACATCAGCCAGCCTGCATGGACCACCACTGCAGGAGCTCCTGAGGGCTTGGATAGCCGAACACAGGGAAAAGATCCTGGGAAAATCATCCCTGGACAGCTCTGTGTGAGTATGCTGCCCTCCCTGGGTCTCTCTTCTCAGGCAAATCTCTGGACCTGCAAAGATGGGGTCTTGCTGATTCAAGAGATGCCCTCACAGTTTTCTTCCTGTTACCCAGTCCACAGTGCTCGGCTTGATTTTAATAGTGTTAATTTCTTTAGCAACCACAACCTCCTTGGATACAACTTTTAGTACTCCTTTTCTGGATATACAGCAAGTTTTTCAAATCTTTCGGCTTTGTATCATTCTCCCAATTTTCACTGTAAATATGGATAAAAGCAACAACACCCATCCCACTGTCCGAATACTGTGCTGCCTTGAAATTTCCTACATAAATTAGTTCATCACCTTTAAATTTGGCCTCACACAAAGTCTCAGGGCATGGACAAAACACAGGCAAGTTCTTTTGCAGAATGGAACATGAATGACCTCTAGTCCAAATCCCAATGGAGTCCTCATTCTTTCGGAAACCTCATCAACCTGACCTTTACTGTCTGCATACCTGTCAGCATTCTGGTCTTCTGGGTCCTCACGAGAATTGCACATCAAGATCTGCTGATAGCAATCTGGGCTTTCTCTAAGATTCTCCTCCAGACTTTCCCCAATTCCCACTGTAAGGCAGTTCCAAAGGTCTCTGAATCACATCCTCAGATACAGTCACAGAAACAACCCTGCTTCCTGGTCCCGATTTTCTGTGTTAGTCAGCTTTCCATTACTGTGATAGACAAATGCCTGAGATAGATAAGGGGGACATCCTAAGGAGAACATGGTTATTTGGGTTCATGGTTTCAGACATTTCAGTCCATGGTCACTTCACCTTGTTGCTTTGGGTCTGTGGCCAGGCAGACCCTTCTGCTGAGCTGGAGAGTGGTTTTCAAACAGCAGAAGAAGCCCAGAGCCTCCCAGGGCCAAGCTCCACACAGGCCCCAGACGGGCCCTGAGTTGACCTGGCAAATGTGGAAGGGGAGTAAGGAGAGGCTCCAGAAGCTTTCGGAGTGTGCAGGAGTCCGGGGCAGGGGGCCAGTGTGCCCGAGGCGTGGCTGCACCGTTTCCTCCAGGGTGCGCCTGTGCCTGTAGGGGATGCCTGCCCCTTCTTCCACTGGCAGGTGGCCTGGGTCTGGTGTTTAACTTCTCGGCCTGTTTCCTCATCTGGAAGGCAGCAGGCAGTAGTCCCTACTGTGAAGACTGGTGGGGGGACTCAGGGGCCAGTTCCTCTAAGCCCCCCTTGCATACTGGGCACACATGAGACTGGGGCTCTCCCTCCAAGAAATGCCCATGCCTTGTGTTCAGCCAGCCTAGTCTGAGGGCGGGCAGCCTACTGCCCTGCAGGGCGTGCATAATAGCTGTCCTTCTCCTCCTGTGCAGACAAGAGGGGGAGTGAGGGGTGAGGGTGAGGGTGAGGGTGAGGATGAGGGTGAAGAGTGAAGATGAGGGTGAGGGTGAGAGTTGAGGGTGAGGGTGAGGGGTAAGGGGTGAGAGGTGAGGGTGAGGGTGAAAGTGAGGGTGAGGGGTGAGGGTGAGGGTGATGGTGAGAGGTGAGGGTGAGGGTGAGGGTGAGGGAGGAGGGTGAGGGTGAGGATGAGGTTGAGGGTGAGAGGTGAGGGTGAGAGTGAGGGTGAGGATGAGGGTGAGGGTGAGAGGTGAGGGTGAGGGTGAGGGTGAGGATGAGGGTGAGAGTGAGAGGTGAGGGTGAGGGAGAGGGTGAGAGGTGAGGGTGAGGGTGAGGGGTGGGGGTGAGGGTGAGGGTGAGAGGTGAGGGTGAGGGTGAGGGGTGAGAGTGAGGGTGAGGGTGAGGGTGAGGGAGAGGGTGAGGGTGAGGGGTGGGGGTGAGGATGAGTGTGAGGGTGAGGGTGAGAGTGAGGGTGAGGGTGAGAGTGAGGGTGAGGGTGAGGCGTGAGAGTGAGGGTGAGAGGTGAGGGTGAGGGTGAGGGGTGAGGGTGAGGGTGAGGGGTGAAGGTGAGGGGGGATGGTGAGGGTACGGATGAGGGTGAGGGTGAGAGGTGAGGGTAAGGGTGAGGGGTGAGAGTGAGGGTGAGGGTGAGGGTGAGGGGTGAGGGTGAGGGGTGAGGGTGAGGGTGAGGGTGAGGGTGAGGGTGAGAGGTGAGGGTGAGGGTGAGGGGTGAGAGTGAGGGTGAGGGTGAGGGAGAGGGTGAGGGTGAGGGTGAGAGTGAGGGTGAGTTGTGAGGGGTGAGGGTGAAGGGTGAGGGTGAAGGATGAGGGTGACAGGTGAGGGTGAGGGTGAGGCGTGAGGCTGAGAGTGAGGGCGGGGGTGAGGGCGAGGGTGAGGGGTGAGGGTGAGGGTGAGGGTAAAGGGTGAGGGTGAGAGTGAGGGTGAGCGTGAGGGTGAGGGTGAGAGGTGAGGGTGAGGGTGAGGGGTGAGGGTGAGGATGAGGGTGAGGGTGAGAGGTAAGGGTGAGAGTGAGGGTGAGGGTGAGGGTGAGGGTGCGGGGTGGGGGTGAGGTTGAGGGTGAGGGGTAAGGGGTGAGGGTAAGGGGCTGAGGGCTTAGGCTGAGGGTGAGGGTGAGGGTTAGAGTGAGGGTGAGGGTGAGGGTGAAGGGTGAAGGGTGAAGGGTGAGGATGAGGGTGAGGGTGAGGGTTAGGGTGAGGGTGAGGGTGAGGGTGAGGGGTGAGAGGTGAGGGGTGAAGGTGAGGGTGAGGGTGAGGGTGAGGGGTGAGAGGTGAGCGTGAGGGTGAGTGTTAGAGTGAGGGTGAGGGTGAGAGTGAGGGTGAGGGTGAGGGGTGAGGGTGAGGGGTGAGGGGTGAGGGTGAGGGGTGAGAGTGAGAGTGAGGGTGAGGGTGAGAGTGAGAGTGGGGGTGAGGGGTGGGGGTGATCGTGAGGGGTGAGGGGTGAGGGTAAGGGGCTGAGGACTGAGCATGAGGTTGAGGGTGAAGGGTGGGGGTGAGGGTGAGGGTGAGAGTGAGGGTGAAGGGTGAAGGGTGAGGATGAGGGTGAGGGTGAGAGTGAGGGTGAGGGTGAGGGGTGGGGGTGAAGATGAGGGTGAGGGGTGAGGGATGAGGGTAAGGGGCTGAGGGCTGAGGGTGAGGGTGCGGGTGAGGGTGAGAGTGAGGGTGAGGATGAGAGTGAGGATGAGGGTGAGGGTGAGAGTGAGGGTGAGAATGAGGGTGAGGGTGAGGGTGAGGGTGAGGGGTGAGAGGTGAGGGGTGAGGGTGAGGGTGAGGGTGAGGGGTGAGAGGTGAGGGTGAGAGTGAGGATGAGGGTGAGGGGTGGGGGTAAGGGGCTGAGGGCTGAGGGTGAGGCTGAGAGTGAGGGCGAGGGCGAGGGTGAGGGTGAGGATGAGGGTGGGGGTGAGGGGTGAGGGTGAGGGTGAGGGTTAGCGTGAGGGTGAGGGGTGAGAGGTGAGGGTGAGGGTGAGGGTTAGAGTGAGGGTGAGGATGAGGGGTGAGGGTGAGGGGTGAGGGTGAGAGGTGAGAGTGAGGGTGAGGGTGAGGGGTGAGGGTGAGGGATGACGGTGAGGGTAAGGATGAGGGTGAGGGTGAGAGGTGAGGGTGAGGGTGAGGGGTGAGGCTGAGAGTGAGGGCGAGGGAGAGGCCGAGGGTGAGGGTGAAGGGTGAGGGTTAGAGTGAGGGTGAGGGTGTGGGTTGGGGGTGAGGGTTGAGGGTGAATGTGAGGGTGAGGGGTGAGGGTGAGGGTGAGGGTGATGGGTGAGGTGTGAGGGTGAGAGGTGAGGGGTGAGGGTGAGGGTGAGAGGTGAGGGTGAGGTGTGAGGGGTGAGGATGAGGGCGAGGGTGAGGGTGAGTAGTGAGGGTGAGGGTGAGGGATGAGGGTGAGGTGTGAGGGTGAGGGTGAGGGTGAGGGTGAAGGGTGAGGGTGAAGGGTGAGGGGTGAGGGTGAGGGGTGAGGATGAGGGTCAGAGTGAGGGTGAGGGTGAGGGGTGAGGGTGGAGGTGGGGGTGAGGATGAGGGTGAGGGTGAGGGTGAGGGTGAGAGTGAGGGTGAGAATGAGGGTTAGGGTGAGGGTGAGGGGTGAGAGGTGAGGGGTGAGGGTGAGGGTGAGGGTGAGGGGTGAGAGGTGAGCGTGAGAGTGAGGATGAGGGTGAGGGGTGAGGGTAAGGGGCTGAGGGCTGAGGGTGAGGCTGAGAGTGAGGGCGAGGGCGAGGGTGAGGGTGAGGATGAGGGTGGGGGTGAGGGGTGAGGGTGAGGGTGAGGGGTGAGAGGTGAGGGTGAGGGTGAGGGTTAGAGTGAGGGTTAGGGTGAGGGGTGAGGGTGAAGATGAGGGTGAGAGGTGAGGGTGAGGGTGAGGGTGAGGGCTGAGGGTGAGGGCTGAGGGTGAGGGTAAGGATGAGGGTGAGGGTGAGAGGTGAGGGTGAGGGTGAGGGGTGAGGCTGAGAGTGAGGGCGAGGGTGAGGGTGAGGGTGAGGGGTGAGGGTGAGGGCGAGGGTGAGGGGTGAGGGTGAGGGTGAGGGTGAAGGGTGAGGGTGAGAGTGAGGGTGAGGGTGAGGGTGAGGGGTGAGGGTGAGGGTGAAGGGTGAGGGTTAGAGTGAGGGTGAGGGTGCGGGGTGGGGTGAGGGGTGAGGGTGAATGTGAGGGTGAGGGGTGAGGGTGAGGGTGAGGGGTGAGGGGTGAGGGTTAGGGTGAGGGTGAGGGTGAGGGGTGAGGGTGAGTGTGAGAGGTGAGGGGTGAGGGTGAGGGTGAGAAGTGAGGGTGAGGGGTGAGGGGTTAGGGGTGAGAGGTGAGGGTGAGGGTGAGGGTGAGGGTGAGTTGTGAGCTGGAGGGTGAGGGATGAGGGTGAGGGGTGAGGGTGAGGGTGAGGGTGTGTGGTGAGGGTGAGGGTGAGTGGTGAGGGGTGAGCGTGAGGGGTGAGGGGTGAAGGTGAGGGTCAGAGTGAGGGTCAGGGTGAGGGTGAGGGTGAGAGTGGAGCTGGGCGTGAGGGGTGAGGGTGGGGGTGGGGTGAGGGGTGAGGGTGTGGGGTGCAGCTCCTTCTTGGCCCAGGCTTGGTGTCTTCCTGTTATCGTGCCAGGGCAGTGACCCAATGGGGAAAACCGGGACAGCTCCCAGGCCCCTGCAGGCGGAGGGCAGCAGCAGGTGTTGAGGCTCGTGTGGTAGCTATGGGGCTGGAGGGGGTGGTGGTGCAATGTGAGCCACTAGGAGGAAGGTGCTTCTGTTTCAAGACGTCAACACAAGCTCAGGTCAGATCCCCCAAGCAGGCTGGACCCGGCTCGGCAGGAGGCCCCTGAGCCCGCTCTGTGAGGCAAGGAGGGGAGCAGCCTGGGGCCTGGGGCTCCCAGCTGGGCATTGCCTCGGAGTCCTACCCTGCTTGGTCCCAGCCTGTGGTGGCCCTGGGAGGTGTGGAAGCTTTAGGAGGGACCAGGGACAGTTATGTATTATTTCTGATGTGTTTAAAAACTCAGCTGCTTAGTTGTTGGAGGTGTAACCTGAAGAGGCACTTGGACCTCGGCCTCTTCCTCTGTCTTTGCCTCCATGCCACCATGATGTGATCAGCTTTGGAGGTGTCCCCCCAAATCTCATGTGTGAGATGGTTCAAGGGGGTTCAGAGATGAGATCATAAGATTATGAGAGGTGTGACCTCATCAGTGCATCAATCCCCTGATGGACCAATGGGTGGTAACCCTGGGGGCGGGACAGGAGCAGTACGTCCCTGGGGGCATGAGAGGTATATTTTGTCCCTGGTGAGTGGAGCCCGCTCTGCTCCCTGTTTGCCATGTCCTAAGCTGTTTTTCTCTGCCACGCCCTTCCACTCTGATGTCCTGCCACACCTGCAGCCCTGAGCAATGGGCTTAGCCATCTGTGGATGAGACCTCTGGATCTGTGATCCCCAATAAACTTTTCCTCCTCTGATTGTTCTTGTCAAATCATTTGGTTCAGCAACAAAAATTCTGACTGAAGTCTCTGCCATGATGTTCGGCCTCACCACAGACTCAGAGCCATTGGCAGGGTGATCATGGATGGAATGAAACCTGTGAAACTCCCTCTGGAGTCAACGTAAATCTTTCCTCTTTTTAAGTTGATTGTCTTAGGTGTTTTGTTACAGTGACTGAGAGCTGACTCACACAGTTGTCTAATAAGATCTGTTATGTAAACTCAAATTGCATCAGGTGATGAATTGGGGGCAGGAAGACACCTTTGCAAATGTAAATTTCCCTTGTAAAAGGGAAGTTTATTCTCTGCTTTTAGCCCAAAAGGGGAGGGCAGAGAGTTCTCCCTGTTTTGCGATTTTTTAGTTGCCTTCAGCTCAAAATAGTCCTTATGCTCCAATGGCATATAAAGGGTGGCTTGTGCTGGTCCCCTTTATGGGGATTTGCATTCCTTCCCACAGGGGAGGCAGGGCTAGAGGCCACAGTGGGAACCTGTGTGGAGGCACCGGTGAAGGGGACTGACCAGCAGCAGCCTGGGCTTCAGAGGATGCTCTGTGCTCTGAGGCTGCGTGGCCTCCTCGCTCAGGCCTGGCTGGGACGAGAGAGTCACAGCTGTCCGGCTGGGTGCTGTGGTTTGGATATGAGGCATCCCCAGAAAGCTCATGTGAGACAACGCAGGAGTATTCAGAGGTGACATCTTTAGGTTAGGAGAGCTATAGCCTAATCAATCAGTGGATCAATTCACTTGAAGGATTAATAATTTGAATAGACTAATGAATGGTGACTGTAGGCAGTTAGGGGGTGGATAGAGGAATTAGGTCCCTGGGGCAGGGCTTTGGGTTTACATCTTGTCTCTGGCAAGCAGAGCTCGCTCTTCTTCCTGCTCTCACGAACTGGGCTGCTCCCCCGAGCTTCTGCCATCCTTGTGCTGTGCTGTTCTGCCTCACCTCGCACCCAGAGCTGTGGGGTCAGCTGACCATGGATGGAACGTCTGAACTGGGAGCCAAAGTGAACTTTTCCTCCTCCAAGTTTCTTTTCTGTTAGAAATGTTGGCCACAGTGATGTCAATGTGCCCCGAGACGTGGGCTTGGTGCTGTAGACCATCTGACCACGTGGTTCAGAAGTCTTTGAGATGGTTTGTGGGAGGAGCTTGGAAAAGTCTGGAGATGCGGGATGGAGATGACTTAGGCCACTGTAAACAGAGCTTGCAGGGATTCTGGTGAGCGCTCAGATGAGCAGAATGACAATAGACTGACAGTCATGGCTGGGATCACAGAGGGATCACAGAGGTCACAGAGGGAAGGAGGACAGGACTGGGTGTAAGACTTCAGGCTACTCACTTTACCTTCCAGCAAAGAAGCTCCTACACTTGGCCCAGGTTCTGAGACCTTATGGAAGGGTGCATTTGAAAGCGATGGACGCATCAATCTAGTGGAAGAAATTTCCAGGCAGCCCGGCACTTCGTCGGGGTGTGGGTGTAGCAGGTTCACTGCGAAAACAGGAGCAGAAAGCAGAGAGGAAGGGTCT